>NC_135968.1:27140389-27440746 GCF_053455715.1 Rhinoraja longicauda | reverse complement strand
AAGAAAGCCAATGGAATGTTGGCCTTCGTAACAAGAGGAGTTGAGTATAGGAGCAAAGAGGTCCTTCTACAGTTGTACCGGGCCCTGGTGAGACCGCACCTGGAGTACTGTGTGCAGTTTTGGTCTCCAAATTTGAGGAAGGATATTCTTGCTATTGAGGGCGTGCAGCGTAGGTTCACTAGGTTGATTCCCGGAATGGCGGGACTGTCGTATGTTGAAAGGCTGGAGCAATTAGGCGTGTATACACTGGAATTTAGAAGGATGAGGGGGGATCTTATTGAAACATATAAGATAATTAGGGGATTGGACACATTAGAGGCAGGAAACATGTTCCCAATGTTGGGGGAGTCCAGAACAAGGGGCCACAGTTTAAGAATAAGGGGTAGGCCATTTAGAACGGAGATGAGGAAGAACTTTTTCAGTCAGAGAGTGATGAAGGTGTGGAATTCTCTGCCTCAGAAGGCAGTGGAGGCCAGTTCGTTGGATGCTTTCAAGAGAGAGCTGGATAGAGCTCTTAAGGATAGCGGAGTGAGGGGGTATGGGGAGAAGGCAGGAACGGGGTACTGATTGAGAGTGATCAGCCATGATCGCATTGAATGGCGGTGCTGGCTCGAAGGGCTGAATGGCCTACTCCTGCACCTATTGTCTATTGTCTATTGAACCTGGGTTTCTGGTGCCTTAAGGCAGCAACTCTATCGCTGCGCCACCGTGCCAACCCTTCTTAATAGCGCCAGGATCTCTTCACTCCATGGCCTGCTGGTGATAAGTAAAAGGCTCACCACCATTTCTCAATGCAATGAATAAAGTGCACCAAATGCTAACCTTGCCACCAATGGCCAGATGACATGAATTAAAAATAACTGCCTTTAGTATTGTTGCGTCCGAATTAGTATTTAACTTAACTGGATGCGTTTCTTCACACCAAGTACAAACTATTTCTGTTTGAGATGTAGATTAAGGTGAAGAAGTTGGTATTTTGTTACAGTAAGTTACTTAATTGTACAAAACTCAAAAGGGTTCAATTTTCCAGCTTATTTCTGGAATCACTTTGGAAACTAAAGATTGCATGGAAAAATGGTTCACAGCATGAGCGCACCATTTTTCAAACATGCTAATGAATCACAGCAGTGAAAGTAAACTAAGGTCAGCTTACACAGCCAAGTAGGATTTACCACAACATTGCAGTGTAGCCCAATCTTTAACTTATATTTGCCAACAGCTGTGCTTATGCTGACAACAACAAGCCATCAGTGGACATAATTTAAAAATAAGTGTTTGGAGTTAATGCTGTTAGAAGTGTAAACTATTGGCATACTACAAAGCCTGCTTGCTTTGAGATCAGATTTTTGTTATGAGAAGGTACGAGTGATGGCTACTGTTAATTAGGTCATCTGCCTTCTTGTACACATTTGTACAGCGAGCCTGCAGTAGGAATTTGAAGGTTGGAAAGCTTTCTTGAATTGAATTGTCCAAGCTACAAGCACTTGGGTGTTCAACTCTGCCATGAGTCAGATCTGGGTCACATGAGACAGATACAGGTTCATGTTTGGATAGAAGCCTCGAGTATAGGCTTCCTGAGGGATGGCTAGGATCAGTTGGAGAATTACTACTTCCAATGCTTGCTTTATAGTTTATTCATCAACATATGAAAACAGTTTCCAATTTCCTACTGCCTCTCCAAGCTCTTGTTAAAAGATCTTAAAATGATAAACTTAACACTGGTTTTGTTTAAAAGCATTTATTCTATTTTCCTAGGTATTGTTCCGTTAAAAAATGTTGATCTAATGAGATATAGTTACAATTCATCACATAAACCATCCTGGTTACTTGATGGTTAGATCCTGCTGTTGGAGATGTTCCTGCAATGTTGTATCATTTGAAACATAATACAAAGTGTTTCTAGTAGCTTGGTTCAATCCTAGAAGTTGTTTATGGACCCTCCCTCTAAGATTGAATCTAATAATTGCATTATACTAAGTTGCTCCAAATCACCAAAATCTCCAGCACTGCAATAGTCAATAATCAACACATATACGATTAATGCGGATTTTGGTGAGAAAGTGGCCATCAGTTGATAAAGCATTTAGAAAACAGCTGTAATCCAAGTGATATATTCTAAAACAGAGGCAAGAGGGAATTTTTAATGATTTCTTATGATTGACTTCATTGTCCAAACTCTAATTTGTTATATCTTTGAACCACTGTAGTGGGCTGGATCTCAATGACAAGACAGTGTTCAGGAAGCAGATAAAGAACTTTGTAACATGGTGTCAAGACAACAACCTTGTCTAGAAGGAACTTGTTATTAATTTCAGGAAATAAGGTGGTGTATAAGATACACCCCAATCCGTATCAAAGGTGCCAAATTGGAGAGCTTCAAGTTCCTAAGCAGAAATATCACCAGCAATTTAGAGTCCATGGAAACAGCCCTCCCCCGGCTCAACTTGTCCAAGCCGACCAAGATGCTCTATCCACGCCAATCCCATTCGCCCACCTTCAGCCCAAATATCCCTCTAAACCTTTCCTGTCCATGTATCTGTCCAAATGTCTTTTGAATATTGTTATTCTGTTTGCCTCAACTATTTCCTCTGGCAGCATGTTCCATGCATGTCAAAATGTTGTCTCTCAAGTTACTGTTAAGTCTTTCCCCTCTCATCTTAAACCGATGCACTCCAGTTCTTGATTCACCTACGCTGGAAAAAGAAACTTTGTGCGTTCACACCATCTATTACCATTATGTTGCTCTACCCCTGGATAAGATCACCCCATGGCCTCCTGCACTCCAAGGCATAAAGTTCTAGATTGCCTAACCTCCCCCTGTAGCTCAGGCCCTTAAGGGCCAGCAACATCTTCATAAATTTCCTCAGCACTCTTTCCAGCTTAATGACATCTTTCCTATAATAGAATGACCAAACTGAACACATTACTCCAAGTGCCGTCTCACCCCGATCATATACCATTGTAATATAACGTGGCAACTTCTATATTCAATTCCCTGACTGATGAGGCCAGCATGCCAAAAGCCTTCTTCCTCATCCCATCTACCTGCGATGTAACTTTCAGGGAACTTTGAGACTTGTGCTCCTGCATCCCTCTGCTCTGTAATGTTCCCCAGGACATTGCCATTTATTATGAAGATCCTGCTTCCCAAAAGTTTGACTCCCCAAAATACAATACCTCACACATCTGAATTAAACTCCATTAACGATTCCTCAGCTTGCAATGACTGGACAATTAGTCATGGACCAACAACATTGAAGCAATGACCAAGAAGGGGCACATCAATGCCTCTATTTCCTAAGACGATGAAGGAAGTTTGGCATGTCCCCAACAACCCTCAACAACTTCTACAGATGTGCTGCAGAAAACTAAATGACTGCAAAAACTCCTCCCAACTTCTAGAGATGCACCATAGAAAGCATCCTATTGGAATGATTCATAGCTTGGTTTGGCAGCAGCTCTACTCAAGACTGCAAAACATTGCCGAGAATTGCGGATATAACCCAGTCTATCACACAGACCATCCACTGACTCCATCTACACATCATGCTGCTTCGGGAAAGAAGCCCACATAACCAAAGACTATTTTCACCCTGGTCATTCCCTCTTCTCCTCTCTCCTGTTGGACAGAACATATTAAAGCCTGGAAGAACATATCACCGGATTTAAGAGCAGCTTCTTCCCCTCTGTTTAGACTTTTGAACCATAACCTAGGCTGCGTCTCAATCTTCCAACCTACCTCATTGAGGACATTACATCTTTGCTCTATAACTTTAATGCTTTCATGCTGTAAACGCTATATTCTGCACTCTGGTATTTTTTCTCTTTACACTGTCCATTGTAATTGTGCATGGCTTGATTGTACTCATGCAGTATGCTTTGACTGGAAAGCTTGCAATACAAAGGCTTTTCACTGTATCTCGGTACACGTGACAATAACAAACTGATAGCAATATCAAATACACTCCAGCCACTTATCTGGTATTTATTTAGATTGCCAAGATGCTTCTAGTTATTTTGAGGTATGGAATACATTTAGAAACCAACTGAAGTGAAACTGATGCTCCCTTCACTTAAAGCTTTAAGAAATAGAACATCAAAATGAATTTCTTTTCCCCGACATTTATTTCCTCCCTTTGGTTCTCCAGGCAAAATTCTTACTTGTCACAGAAGAGGCGAAGCGGTAGTAGAAAAGTACTCGACTCCGATGACGTGGAGGGGAGCCTAGTCTTGTTATTGCTTAATCTTCTCAAAGGCATCCCTTCTATCGAAAGGTCATTGCAAACAACATCCTTGATAATGTCCACCCATAGAATCCCTTGTAGATATGGATTTCAACACATTGGGAGACTGGGTGAAAATGGGGGATAACAATGCATACATAATGAGGAACTACAAGTTACTGAGGAATAGGTTGTGACCACGTTGTTAAGGCACGTGCAATCAGAGCGTTATGGCTAAACAGATTCAAACCTAGCTTGGTGATAGGAGACAGATGGTGGTTTGATTTTGATCTGTGGCCTGTGGACTGCAGGAATAGGTGCTGGGATCCTTATTGATTGTGATAATATATTGACTTGGATTTAACTATGGGAGGAATAGTTGGCATGTTTGTGGATGATACAGAAATTGGTGGTGTTTTGGATTGCAAGGAAGCTTGATTAAAGCTGGTGGCACAGTGGTGCAGTGGCAGAGTTGTTGCCTCACAGCGCCAGAGATCCAGGTTTGATCATGACTACGGGTGCTGTCTGTATGGAGTTTGTACATTCTCCCCATGACTGCATGGGTTTTCTCTGTGTGTTCCAGTTTCCTCCCACACTCCAAAGACATGCAGGTTTGTAGGTTAATTGGCTTCTGTAAATTGTAAATTGTCCCTAGTGTGTAGGATAGTATACGGGGTGATCGTTGATTGGCATGGACTCGGTGGGCCAAAGGGCCTGTTTTATTGCTGTATTTCTAGTCTAAAGCAGAATATAGATCAGTTGGAAAAGCAGGTGGAGCATTGGCAGAAGGAATTTAATCCCAACAAGATCTGATAAGCTTTACATCCAAAGATGAGATGCAGGGCTTTGAAGAAGGCATATTGGCATGCTTATCTTCATAAATTGGGGCAGAGAGTATTAAATTGCCATGTTTAGTTGCAGTTTTAGAAAACACTGGTTAGAACGCCTTTGGGTACAGTTCTGATTGCAACACTAGTCAAAGGACTGGAGAGTGTGCAGAGAAGATAGATCAGGATGTTGCCTGGATTGGAGGATTTTAGTTATAGCTAGAGAATAGATAAAGTAGGTATGTTTTCTCTTAAGCACAGGAGGCTGAAGGGTGATCTAATAGAGTGATATAATATTTTAAGAGGCACAAATGGAGTAGATAATCTTTTTTTTCCTCCGTAGTAGGGGGTTCAAAACCAACAAAGCATATGTTTAAGGTGAATTTTAAAGGGTATTTTAAATATATATATATATCCATAGAATAGCTGTTACCTGGAACTTGCTGCCAGAGCCAGTGGTGAAATCAGTCACAATCACTATGTTTAAGAGACATTTAGATAAGAACTTGGAAAGGCAAGGCATGGAAGGTAATGAGCCTAAAGTGGGCAAATGAGGGTACCGTAGATGGCAAAAAGGTTAGCATAGACATGGTGGACCGAAGGCCCCTTTCCGTGCTGTACAACTTTATGATTGTAGGACTCGTAAATTAAATGGGATGGGCTTTGAAAATGTAAGAAAGTAATGATGATATAATTGATGAAGCTCAATAAAGCACTGTGGTGAAGGTTACAGGGATTTTGATTAGTTAACAAGTTTGGGAGATATTGTTTGGCGTGCTAATAACACATGACGATGAACTTTCAGAGAACTAAACCTTTTCTTCTATTCAAGCAGGGTTGAGGATTTCACTTGGAGATGTTAACAGTGTTTTGTTCATTTAGGTATTTTCAAAGCCAACTCAGAAGTGGGAATCCTGTTACAATTGTATGTAAACCTCATCAGATCTTATCTTTCATAATCATAATCATTACCCAATAAAGAGTTAAAATCTCATGAATGTAAGGCTTCCTACAAACATTTACATATATAAGTAGTTTAACATAATATTGGAGCAGATCGCTTAAAGTAAACTAACGTATAGGTTTGAGTAAAATTAGGTTCAAAAGGTTTATCAAAGTTATTGTTCAATGCTCTGGTCTTGCTGGTTATTTGCAATTCATTTCATGTTGTTTATGATCCAAGGCGGGTTTAAATATAGCAAGAATAAATGTGAGTTTCTGAAAATAGTTAAGGGCTTCCAGAAAGTACTTTGAAATACTATATTTAATACCATAATGCTCCATTTGTCACAAATCATTCATTGGCAGGCTGAATGTATTCTGAAAATGAATTTTTCAATCAGTTCCGCTTTGTGTGGAAAGTTTTTCTTTCTTGGAATAACTACCAATATTTAATGTAATTTTGTCACTGGGAAAAAAAAAGCTTTTTTGTCCCTTGGCTGTTTACAACTTATTTCAATTTAATTAGAGCCATCAGCAAATGCATTGTGGAGTTTATACATTAGGTTCTGATGAATGACACTAATTTCAACATTCGTTACATTAGGCACAGTTCAACATTCGTTACATTAGGCACACTAATCAAAATCCCTGTAACCTTCACCACAGTGCTTTATTGAGCTTCATCAATTATATCATCATTACTTTCTTACATTCAGTTGTGTCTTCTGTATTTAGCCTAGATCTGGCTGAGACAAGAACAACAGGGCCATCAGCATTCTCCATTATTAAACAGAGGACCTGGATAGAGTGGATGTGGAGAGGATGTTTCCACTAATGGGAGAGTCTAGGCCCAGAGGTCATAGCCTCAGAATTAAAAGATGTTCCTTCAGGAAGGAGATGAGGAGGAATGTCTTTAGTCGGAGGGTGGTGAAGCTGTGGAATTCATTGCCACAGAAGGCTGTGGAGGCCACGTCAATGAATATTTTTAAGGCAGAGATAGATAGATTCTTGATTAGTACGGGTGTCAGGGGTTATGGGGAAAAGGCAGGAGAATGGGGTAAAGAGGAAAAGATAGACCAGCCATGATTGAATGGCAGAATAGACTCGATGAGCCAAATGACCTAATTTTACTCCTATCACATGAACTTATGAAGACCTGATAACATTATGTATTGGAAAATAATTCTTGTCAAAAGATACATGGAGTCATAGATCAGAACCCTTCTTCAGACTGATTGTAATAGGAGGAAGCTTAAAAGAGATGGGGGCAGGGCGAATACTAGCAAGTGATAGGTGGATACGGATTTGTTTGGCAAAGGATGGACAAAGGCTAGAGATGAAAATGAGGCAAAAGGGTGCCAGTTAGGAGTGACGAGGAGTGAAATGTAAAGCCAAAGGGAGGGATGTAGATGGAAGGTAGACAGGGATAGGGACAGAGGGGCAGGATAGTGAGAGAAATGTCTGAGAAACAAAGGTAGGGGAGGGGGGGCACTTAAGATTGGAGAATTCAATGTTCATTCCTTTGAGTTGTAAGCTACCAATGCAGAATACGATGTGCTGTTCCTCCAGCCTGCGTGTGGCCTCACTCTTTCACATGGAAATTATGTTGCATCCACTCAGAGAGTCTGAGTTAATACTAAATAGTTACATTGAAAAATCAGGGTTCACACGTTAAGCGAAGTTTGTTGAGCTAATAAGTGATAAATTATTGTTAAATAACCCCTTTTGTTCTGAACGTATCCCAAAATGCTGGAGTAACTCAGCGGGTCAGGCAGCATCTCTGGAGAGAAGGAATGGGTGATGTTTCGGATCGAGACCCTTCTTTAGACTGATGTCGGGGGGTGGGACAAAGATAGGATATAGTTGGAGACAGGAAGACAGTGGGAGAACTGGGAAGTGGAAGGGGAAGAGAGGGACAAAGGAGCTATCTAAAGTTAGAGAAGTCAATGTTCATACCGCTTGGCTGTAAGCTGCCCAAGCGAAATATGAGGTGCTGTTCCTCCAATTTGCGGTGGGCTTCACTATGACACTGGAGGAGGCCCATGACAGAAAGGTCAGACTGGGAGAGAGAGGGGGAGTTGAAGTGCTGTTCTGAATATTTATTTTTACAAACATGCAACCCCATTCAATTGCTAAAAAGTTGCAGATTTTCACATGAATTGAAATGTATGTTTTTCTGTTTTCCTTAATGCCTTTTTAATATACATTCTGTTCCATGTATGTGTAACTTAGATTTCCTTCACTTCCTTTTGTATTTCTCATTTTAATTTCCATTCACTTCCCATTTTAATTGAATGGAAATTGAATTGATTGAAGAGCCTTGTTGCTTCTTGTCCTGTTCATGGACACCACAGCGCCCATTTAGAAACCACTGCAATGGAACTCGTGTCAGATTACTGGAAACCTGCAAACAAGCCAGCAAAATCTCTCGGTAAACTGTGCATCGAGGAATCCAGACCAACAGTTTGGTCAAAGTCTAATGACTAATCCAAATATTATTCCTAGGTTTAAAGCCAAGGGTTTCATTGAGGAAGACCAGTGAACATAGGGCAGAGAGAGGTGAGACTCTTACCACCTGCTTATTTGAATCCCTTCATAAAACCTGTAGGTCCATATCAAATCAAATGGTATTATCATTGAACCCAGGTATTTCTGGTCATGGTGCAGTCGGTCAAGTCACAGGAGCACAAGGCTAAATGGCATTATAAGAAATATTCTTGTCTAGATTTTGCTTCATGGGCGTGCTTTAAATATCTATATACTAAAACTCTCATTTGTTTGTTTGTTTGTTCCTGATAGTGCGACAATTTTAGGCCCACCTTACTCACCGTCGTCCCTTTGGTGCTAATGGAAGAAGTTTCATTGAAATCGGTGTTATGTTTTTTAAGTAATTTACATTTTAAAGTTTAAATCTATCTCTGAGGGAGGGAGGGGGGTGGAGGGAGGGGAGGGGAGGGGGGAGGGAAGGGGAAGAGTGGAGGGGGAGAGGGGGGAGGGGAGGGGGGGAGGAGAGGGTGCTGCACCAATGCAGGAGAGGTTTGGGCCCAGCGTGTCCACTTGGTCTAGTAATTTATATTTCCTTTACTTACCTGTATTAGGAACATTTTTTAAAAACTTCATCTTCAGTTGCTGGATGTGGATTTCACTTCAATAATCAAAACGTTTTATACTTTAAAAAAACAACGTGCTAGAATAACTCAGCGAATCTGGCAGCATATCTGGAGCACGTGGATAGGTGATGTTTCAAGTCAGGATTCTTCTTCAGACCTGTTTGAAGGAGGCTTCCAACCCAAAACACCATTAATACACGTCCTCCAAAGATACTGCCTGACCTGCTGAGTTACTCCAGTACTTTTTTAAACACCAGCATCTGCAGTTCCTTGTTTCACCATGTTTTATACTTTGATGGAAACACACCGTTCGGCAAGTCAGAGTTCACTATTTATCACATGATGTGCTCCTGATTAAAATTCAAACGAACACACCAATATCACAATAAGCAGATTATTACTGATCTGTCGTCTGCCTCATTGCAGTCTCAGTAAAGCAATAAACAACCCCATTCACAGAGATGGCACAAATTTGAATTAAATTCCATTAGTGGAATAAATATTGCCACCACAATCATTGCTATTTCCATGTGCATTTCCTGCAGTAAACAGCAACCGAAGTAAAACATGATTGCTTGTGTTAGTAAGTCAGATACTGTAACTAGTTGAGATGTCTCCTGGTTAATAGAAGAGGTACTAAAATTGTGATTTCTTTAAAGAAATTAATGAAGGGACATGGATTCAGAGATACAAATTCACCAATTAAACTGATCTTACAAACATCTGACCTGAATTTTATTACTTTATCCTGAATTATTAATACTTAAATCCAAATGCATTCCTGTTGCCTGACCATATGACCTCCTTAGCAATGACATCTATCACAGGCATGGTCAATTAAAGACACATTGTTGCTATCGGATGCGATCATCTCTCCATGTATAAACGCTAATTAACTAAGTTCCGGAATGTTATACATCGAACATATGCAAGGGTGACTTGCTACATTATAAGTGGGATCATTTCTCAGCCAAGTATGACTAATCTGAAAAAAGTTTGTTTGACATTAAATATTGCTATGATTTTTGTTGAGTATTTGATCTTGGGTGATATAGTGTATGGGCTCTGACTTGTATGGAGCAAGAGCTTTCATTGATATTGATTGGGCATATTAGCTATCATTCAGCAAATACGCTGACTATTTGTGTTTAAATAACAAAATTCAAATCTAGAGTTTAATAGCCGTAGTTCAGATTGGATTCATAGATATTTACTTATTTTGATATAGAAGGCAGCCAATTGCCCTAATGCTCCAAAGTCATCCCCAGAGTGGCACAATCCTTTAAGTGCCCCTCTTTTATCCTCGTCTATAGTAACTTATTTTCTCTCTACTTACCTGCCAATCTCCCCTTCTCTTCTTTAACCTGCTTAAAGGGATAATTTACAATGGCAGATTAGCCTTGCATGGGTAAAAACAGGAGTATCTGCAGAAATCCCGTGTGGTCACCGAGAGAAAGTGCCAACTCCACACTGATCGTCCCCAAGATCAAGGTTGAACACAGGCTCTTGAAGCTGTGAGGCAGTGGTAATAACTGCTAACACACAACACTGAGCTGATCTTTATGTTCAGGTCTCCAGAATGGGCCTCTAACCCACAATCTTTATTATGAGTACAAATCATTGATACAACCTGCAGGATGCAGAGTAATGCCAATCCCTCATACCAGAAATAGATCACACCACTAGGATTTGTTGCAATCTTTGATTAAATCATCAAAACCACACAATTTCAAAATGAGACCCAATTGATCAGATTAAGGTCTGTTTGCAAAATGCTTGCCGTCATATTTCATTAACAGCATCACTAATTTTCAGCCCAGTGTTCATTATATAGGTTTTTTTTAAATGAAAATCATGTCAACAGTGAATAGAATTTTAAGCATTAAGTACTCGCATATAGCCATTGCATACATGTAACAAAATATAATTAAAAATATATATGATTTTAAACCCTCTGATGGCAGAGGCTTGTAAATGATATGAACAGGATCCAACAGCAGAGCTTGCAAGCTTACATTATTTTGGCTGATTACGTGTCCACACACTCCCACTACTTTGGATAGAAACAAACAATGCTCCGCAAGTGAGTTGCGCAAGGAGGATAAATGGCTGTAATTCACTAAGGAATAAATCTAATCTATTACATTCAATTTGCATGTGGAACTGAACTTCTGAAGGTCATTCAGTTTGTGTGGCTGGAGGACTGGGAAATCTTTGATTCCACGATATAGCAAAGATGGAGCCTGTCTTTTACATTTACCCAGTCAATTAACCTACATACCTGTACGTCTTTGGAGTGTGGGAGGAAACCGATCTCGGAGAAAACCCACGCAGGTCACGGGGAGAACGTACAAACTCCTTACAGTACAGCACCCGTAGTCAGGATCAAACCTGAGTCTCCGGCGCTGCATTCGCTGTAAGGCAGCAACTCTACCGCTGCGCCACCGTGCCGCTATTTCCATTCACTTGTGGCACCTCTGTTTCCTTCTCCATGTTAAATATTAATAACTTTATATTCATACAAAAAAAATCCTTTATCGCACCTCCTCATTTTTTTGTGGACAATTTAATTTCATAACCCCCAATTTGCTAATTCCTTAATGAAAGAGATTTTTTCCTCTTATTCACTTTGGCAAAACACTTCATAATTAAACTTCCCCAAACGTTCCCTCATCCAGGTGGCACAGCGGTAGAGCTGCTGCCTTACTGTGCCATAGACCTGGATTCGATCCAGACTACGGGTGCTGTCTGTACGGAGTGTGTACATTCTCCAAGAGACCGCGTGGGTTTTCTCCGGGAGCTCCAGTTTCCTCCAATATTCCAAAGACATACAGGTTTGTAGGTTAATTGGCTTTGGTAAACATTGTAAATTGACCCTAGTCTGCAGGATAATGCTGGTGTGTGGGGATCACTGGTCTGCACAGTCACGATGGGCTGAAGGGCCTGTTTCTGCGCTGTATCTCTAAACCAAACTAAACTAATCCAGTGCAATAGTTCAAGTCTCCTGGAACTTCTGGTTAAGTTTCCCTTTAGAAAAACTTTTGCGATTGAAAAAATTTGGTCAATTAGCATTTTATCTTAACAAATGGTAAAATAGTTGGCATTTAAGAATATTAACTAGACGTCTGAGACGGGAAATAAGGGGCATGGGAATTCTATGTGTACCTGGAGGTAAAACCCAATGTGGAATGGTTGGTCTAAACATCCTGTTTGTTATCTGTTGTCATTATGATGTTGTTCCTGCCAGACAAAGGATAGCAAAGTTTACCAACATTTGTTCCAGTACATGGCTTCACCCTACACACCAAGGTCCTTGACAGCCAGTGAAAAATGGTTACTTTCCTGCAATCAATAGTTTGTTACACAGTATTTGTTTCATTTCTTTTGTTTCTTTTGTTTGGAGTTGCTGTTGTGCTGTCAAGTACCGCCTTCTTGTGCTTGCAATTGATCCCTTCATGTCTTTCCTGATTATTTCTGTAAAGTTATCCCTACTTTTCGTACTCAGAATTATGTGTAAGAAAAAGCAGCAGAGCCTGTAAATCTTAGATCAGTCTCCCCACCATCTTTGAAGTCACAGGTAAAACATTTCTTGCTGATGAACAATTAACAAAGAAAATGGATGAGTATTTATTCACAATTCTATTGGATTTCAGTGTTATAACTTTACACTAAATGTTGCGCCATTTATACTTTATTTTTGCACTGTGGACAGCATGATTGTACTCATGCATAGCCTTTTCTTCGACTAGCTAGCACACAAACAAAACTGTACCTTGGTACATGTGACAATAATAAACTAAACTCAACTAAAAAAATGGCGACAAAACTATTTGCAAAGAAATATTGGATTTCATAAGTTGTAGGAGCAGAATTAGGCCATTCAGCCCATCGAATCTACTTTGCCATTCAATCATGGCTGATCTATCTTTCCCTCTCAACATTCTCCTGCCTTCTCCCCATAACCCCGACCCCGTACTAATCAAGAATCTATCAATCGCCACTTTAACAATATCCATTGACTTGGCCTCCACAGACCTCTGTGGCAATGAATTCCACAGATTCACCACCCAAGGCCTGTACAGAGTGAATGTGGAGTGAATGTTTCCACTAGCAGGAGAGTGTAGGACCAGAGGCCATAGCCTCAATATAAAAAGGTGATGAGAAGGAATTTCTTTATTCAGAGGGAGGTGAATCTGTGGGATTTTTTTTTTGGGGGGGGGGGGGGGGGGGGGGTCTCAATGAACCAGCTCATAAAGTCACATGTAAATATTTATTTTCCATGAATCATTCCTGCATTAGAGCTCAGCACAGAAAATGAGTCAGTCTGTGTTTTAAGATCAGAAGATGTTTGTAGATATACTGTAGATACTCTGTAGAATTAGTGTGCTTGTGCATGGAACAGGGTTCACAATAAGTTCGTCGTACGTTCCCAGAGATGCTAATATTCTTCCAACAAAGTTATGAAAGAATTCTCATGGAAATTACATGGAATGGTTCATACAGTAAGCTTCACATCCCTCGGTTCAGGAGTTCCTGGGAATCTGAGAAGGGATTGGGTGGAGTGGGCTTGTGTTCCTTCAATTTTAGAAAAACAAGAGGTGACCTCACTACAGCATGCAAGATTGATAAAGGGATTGATATTAGGCAATCCCCCCAGCCAGAGAATCTAGCACCGCAGTGCTATCCCAGGGAGTTGCCTGCTTAAGGCTGAAACAAATATCCACTGCCACAGCACAGTAATTGCATTGGAATACTCCATCCCAGATGAATTTAGCCTTTTAGTTGATAAGTGTATTCAAATACATAGAGCAACATGGAACATAACAGTACAGCACAAGAACAGGCCCCCTTGGCCCACATTATCCATGTGAAACATGATGCCAGGTTAAACTGATCACTGTCTACAGGTGATCCATATTCCTCCATTCCCAGCATATCCATGTGCCTATCTAAAAGTCTCTTTACTGCTAATATCATATCGGCCTTCAAGAGTGAGATTGGTATATTCATAGATAGTAATGGATTCAAAGGAGAGGGGGAAAGTGGTATTTTTTAATAAAAGTTTAGCCACAATTTAGTGGGAGAGCCTCAATGAGCTGTTGATCCTAACTTTTCCATGTGTTCTTATGCATTCTAAGATTTTCAATAAATCTGACCACTGATTTATAAGCTAATCCATAGTAATATAATCCTATTATTTTTAGGAGTACAAATGCCAGTAGTGTTGAATAGTTATTACAAATGGAAAGACAGAATGCAACCTTGTTCTGAAGAAATCAGTATCAGAACCACACTCTTATATGCATTAATGGCCTGGGCTAGAAAGACATGGTGCAATTTCAAAGTATGTAGATAATACAAAACTATGCAGACAATGCAAAGTATGTAGATAACACAAAGGACAGAAATGTAGAAAACTGAGAACGAGATTAATGGACTTGAAGAAAAGGTCTGGTGTAAAGGTGGAAGTGGGCAGATGAAACTGAATGCAGAGAAGTGGGATTTGATACATTCTGCTAGGTTTAATAAAGAGGGTTATCAAAATTAAATGTCCAGGGTGTTAAGAACAGAGTGTCTTTGGAAGTTATTACATACACCATTTAAGGCACTTGGATGAGATGAGGTGATTGTGAAGAAAGCAATAAGTCAGCCTTAATTTTATTAATTGAGGCAAAAGGTACAAAGGTACATGGACGGTCATTTTTGACTTTGCAAAACAGCTGCTCAGTGACAGCTGGACAACTGTGTTTCATCTTTGGATGTAACAGGTTGCAATGTTAATATTTAACATAGAGCAATAGAATGGTATCCACAATGAATGTGATATATCCTTGGAACTTCCCACATTTTCCTACATAATAGGTAAGAAAAGAGACAAATGCTAGTTTGCAGGTTCACAGTTCAAGAATAGGTTCTTCCCAGCAACCATGAGGCTCTTGAACACTGCAAACTACCACTACAACACTGCACCACTACCTCAACAACTATGATTAACTTTATTTTGGTTACACTATGGACTTCAGTTTTGCATTATTATGTGCTGGTTACATACTATCACCGATTATCAATTTATTGTACTTTTGATTATTGCATATTCATTTGTTTGATTTGCATTAATGGGTCTATATAATTAGCTGTGGTAGAAATGTAATAGTTCTGTTGCCGATACATATATCAATTAAACACTCTGGACTCTTGAGAGTTACAAATTCACATACAGTTCTGATCTTTGATATCATCAATGAGAATCAAATGTAAAATGTAAAACCAGAATCATACAAAAGGAAGGTGGACCAGGTTGATGGCTAGTCACAGCTGATGAATTACTCATGGTAGCATCTTCGTAGGTAATCTTCCCTCCACTAGAACTGGGGGTGTTCGCTGATGGCTGCACTGTTTAAGTCAGTTCAATTTAAACTTTTTGGAACAGCAAGAAACAGCCTGAATCCAGAAAGGCCTGGACAACATTTAGGTTTAAACAACACAAAACGTTCGCCTTGGAAAACAATGTCCTCCAACAAGAGGATTTCCAATCATTATAGTCATGAAATCCCCCATCAAAATCTTAGGGAATAATATGGATAAGAAACCTTTGGACCAACAAAAAAAAATCTGTCGCTATACGAAGAGGTCAGAAGCAATTCAGCAACATGCTCATCTTTTGAATCTCAAAGCCCTTCTACAATTTTCAAAACATAAGTTTGAAATGTGGCGGAACCCTCTCCACTTGACTTTTTAGATTCGTATTCTTTGTGTTAACTTTGTGCATGGCCCCTTTCCATGTCATCTCCTTAAGACCTAAACCCCTTTGAGATATTCATGTTACTCCAATTCTGTCCTCTAGATCATCCCCAGTTAAATCCCCGGCAGCCATGCATTCAGCATTCAGTTACCGAGGTCCCAAGCTGTGGATTTCCTTCCCTGAGTCTCTCTGACTCTTCCTACCTGTAAAGCACTCCTTAAATTCAACCTCTATGACTAAGGTTTTGATCGTCAACCTTATATTGAATTACGTGGACTGTTGTCAAATGTTGTTTGGTAATGCTCCTCTAAGTCTACTAGGGGTCTGCTGTACAGATCAAAAGCTGCTCTTTTTGATATCACATGAATGACTACAACTCCAACAACATTAAAGGAGAATTGGCAGATTCTCAGACAAAATCATGCTTTTTCTTAGTGCCTCATCCAATATCCATTCCATTTACTCCATGTACCAATGGTGCCCTGTGGTGCAGAGTCTAACAATTGTGATAATGTTCTGAGACCTCTACACCAGGACCTCTCTGATCTTAATCAGCCACAAAAAAGATTTCCAGCAATTTTCTCCAGATTTTACTCCCGGGTCTAACTTCAAAGTATCTTGCCATTCCTTCATCATCACTAAGCCAAAATCCTGGAGCACTCTCTTAACACTATAACACAATCTTCACCACGCTGACTTTAGGGGTCACAGACCACATCTCACCATCATCACCTACTCCAAATCAATGACTGCTGAAATCCATAAGGATAAGGGTGAAGTCTTTTAGGACCGAAATGAAAACGTTTTTTTTCACACAGAGAGTGGTGAATCTGTGGAATTCTCTGCCACAGAAGGTAGTTGAGGCCAGTTCATTGGCTATATTTAAGAGGGAGTTAGATGTGGCCCTTGTGGCTAAAGGGATCAGGGGGTATGGAGAGAAGGCAGGTACGGGATACTGAGTTGGATGATCAGCCATGATCATATTGAATGGCGGTGCAGGCTCGAAGGGCCGAATGGCCTACTCCTGCACCTATTTTCTATGTTTCTATAAATGATTAATTATAAAATATCAATTCAAAGAGAATATCTAAAGTAATAACCTGTCCATGACAAGCATTCTAAAATAAAATGTTCAGAATCGCCTCGAGGCTTTTATTTCTCAGCATGAATACTGAGGGTGTTACAGTAAAGTTGAAATATAGAGTTGGAATTTGCCAACTAAATCAAGAAAACTGATCTTGGTTTTGGTTAACTTGCAAGTTGAACATTGAGTCAATAGGGTGAGGTGTTGGTGCAAATAAGAAGAACAGTTTTGTTCATTGCTTGTGGCTGAGGGGACATTTCGGAATAAGGCACACTGGAGGGATGGCAGATTTCCTTCCTAATGGAAAATAGTGAATTAGATGGATTTTTACACAAGTTTCATGGTTCCATTACTTATACAAACTTTTTCTTCTGTCGTTACTGAAGAAACTTTTTACTCCTGGTTATTTATATTATTACTTTCCCTTTATTGTGGCGGGATTTGAATTTGCAATATCCATTTAAACACTATGCTTCAATTCAACTATAATACTATTATGTCACCCACATGTTACGTTTTTGAGAAACTTATTACACCTATTATTTTCCATGCGGCTCCATTCTTAATAATTTTAAAAAGCCAAGATTCAGCATCAAGCTTTGGCCAGTCGTTCTGAGCAGCGCAAATGTAGCAACAAGGAACTGCAGACGCAACTGCACAAACGGACACAGTGTTGGAGTAACTCAGTAGGTCAGGCAGCATCTCTGGAGAACATGGATAGGTGACATTTTGGGTCTAGACCCTACTCAGCAGGAGCCTGGATTAAGTTCATGCTGGACATCATGAGAATAAAAGGTGATAAAATTCCTTTCTTAGAACCTATGGCTAAACTGTGTTTGGGTGGGAGTTAATGGAGAGAGAGATATTTCTCTAGTTTATTTCCCCCAAAAAAGCACCAGATACTTAAAAGGCATTCTCTCCAGTATATGGGTACAATTTAATGAAATGTAGTTGTCCTGAAATATTAACTCCGTTATTCTTTCCACAGACCCTGACTGACCCACTGAGCATTTCCCACGTTTTCTGTCTTTATTTAGATACAAATTGGTTCTTGAAAAGTCATGATTAAAGATGTGGCGCGGTGAGTATAGAGATTTTATAAAATTCTTATCTCTGGTGGACTTTGACAATTTGAGGAAACTAGCACCAGATTTTGGGGAGTAACTACCAACCTGCCAAATAGTTCATGTCCTTTAAATTTCCATCAGATGATCTATTGCCCGATGTTGTATTAACTCATGCTAACATTGATCTGATCAACCTAAGCATGGAACACTGCACAGAGGTTTGTAAGCTGAGTCATGCGTGAGCTATTCAGTCTCCACAACAGCACAGGGGTGAAGCTAACCACTGGCATGGGCAGATGAGTCATGAAAACTTTTGCATTATGTTGGGTCTTTGTAACTTCAAAGTTACTCCAAAGGAATCTTGTCTTCAAAGGAAATTGTCTTAAAGCCAAAGAACAGTGCGGCACAGAATCAGGTTGATGATGCCCGATGAATCCATGCCAGCCATTGAGCACCCATTTACATTACTCCCATCTTGTTCCATCTATATTGCCATTGACTTCCTCCAGATTCTACCACTCATCCACACACTAGAGGAAATTAACTTTCCAAATGTACATCTTGGATATGGGAGGAAGCCAGAGCACCCAAAGGAAACCTATGCAATCAACAGGAGATTTATTTGACGGGAAATACAACATTTTTCACTATGTCTTGGTACATGTGACAATAATAAACCACAGCGACTGAACCTGAGGGTAGGATCAAACGCTGGTCACTGGAGTTGAGGTAGCAGCTCCTCTCCATGCACCACTGTGCCGCCCTTCAAATATGCAAAAGCAACAAGTCGTCCTACGTCCTGTCGTCCTGCTTAGTTTCACTGTTTGTATCTACTCATTATCACCTTGTCCACAGCCAACAATGGCAAATTGTGGGCTCCACCTTTGCTTGCTCTTTGGTTTTGATTTGTTCTTTTCATACCTTTTATTCATTTGTTCTTTGCACCTTTTCATGCTTCTGAGTTCCTTCTCTTCTGACTCTCAGCACGAAGAAGGGTCTTGACCCGAAATGTCGCCTATTCCTTTCTCCAGAGATCCTGCCTGTCCCTTACTCAGTAATGTTGAGTTACTCCAGTATATTGTGCCAATTTTCAGAGTCAAAAGGTCTTTGGGTTTGAAGAGAAGTTTCCAAAATGTGCCACGTAGCACTGTTTTATGTAAAATGTGTTCCTGTGGCTGAAATAGGTTGCTAGGTTGATGCCAAAACATTTGACTCACTGAAGAAACCAAATGCTGTAATGTTACAACTGTGAGGTTAATATACCCAAAGGAAGATTTGTCCAATCCTAACTTCTGGTATTATCTGCATCTTATAGTTGGCATTGGTGGTGCTCCATAAGTGACATAAAGCAATGACTAACAGC
This sequence comes from Rhinoraja longicauda, assembly GCF_053455715.1. Taxonomy (NCBI): domain Eukaryota; kingdom Metazoa; phylum Chordata; class Chondrichthyes; order Rajiformes; family Arhynchobatidae; genus Rhinoraja; species Rhinoraja longicauda. The sequence continues at coordinate 27,421,388 of NC_135968.1, read as the reverse complement.
TGCCCTTCATTGGTATTGTGATGATCAACACAATTATTACATTCCTGGTCGATATTTTTGTCATTAAACGTGAGAAAAACTGTTTCTTACTGTTGTCTATCACTACAGTTGCATGACATTAACATTATACTGTTGCTTCTTTCAATCTTTGCAAATGGTGGCACAGTGCTGCTGGACAGAGCCAGAGGCCTGGGTTCGATCCTTACCTCGAATGCTGTCTGCGTGGAATTTGCATGTTCTCCCTGTGACTGCATAGATTTCCCCCGGGTGCTCCAGGTTCCTCCAACATCCCAAAACCTGCAGGTTTGTTGGTTAATTGGTTTCCATAATTTGCTCTGAGTGTGTAAGGGAGTGGATGAGAAAGTGGGATAACTATTGTGGACAGATGATGTATGGCTGCCATGGACTGGGTGGGCCGAAGGGTCTGTTTCCATGCAGTATCTTTCAACCAAATCGATCAAAGTCCCATTCCCTTGGTGACAAGCTGAAATTCAAATAATAGGATCTTGTGTTCGAACAAACAATCTTCTCAGTGTTGTGTTGACAAGATCCAATAACCAGATCGACATGGGCCATGATCGTCACAGCACACGGCAGCTGATGTCCAAAATAGCCACTGGTCAATAAATCAGATCTTTGTTGATCACATCGTTAGCATGTTTTCAGTAGTGCCCAAGCTCTCTGTTGTGTGTTCCTTCGTCGGAAGTGGGTTGGTTCCTCCTCCAGAAATTCTCCATGGATGTTGTCATGGATGCTGCTCCTTGTTTGACCTGACAGCTGGCATGTTAGAGTGGCGAGGGTATGGAGTCAACACGACCAATCTTCCCCTTTCCTGACATGACCTTTGCAAAGATTGGCAACTCTGAGCCTCGCAAACAAGCGACTGTAAACACTTGAATCTCCCGACTGAGCACACAAGTTCAAAATTAATCGGTCAAATAAAATCAAAACATTAACCCATCTCTTCCCCCGTTTCTTGCATGGTGTCAGAATTACTGTCACCTAGTCTAGAGATTTAAATTTCATTCAGAGCACTTATATGATGTATACGCACATCTTATGCATATCTACGCCTGGACAAATGTTAGAAAGTCCTACGTGCTTAAAAGTTCTGGCTCAAATGATAAGCTAAGATTTCTTAACGTGACGGACCGTTAGCTTTTTAATGCCTGTACCATTGAGACTGTTTGGTTTTCGGACTAGCAGTAACCGCGACACACGCATTCATTCCTCCTCGTTAAACCAATTGCACTGAGGTCCGGAGCAAACGCGACTCGTTAAAGTTTCTCGCTTGCGCAGAAGCCCTAGCTGTGAAATAAAACCCCTAGACACTAACAGACTGAAGAGGGCTGTAAAAGAAAGGCGCATTGTCACTTTAAAACAAAAGTGATATGTTTGTAAACATATGTTTGTAAACATATCACTCCAGGTCTGTTTCCACCTCCTGAAATAAAGGCAATGTTTATCTCTCGGTACAACCCTGACGCTGGAACAAGACACCCGGACGGCGTGGAGGTAAAACTCGCAGAGTAAACAGGGGACATTGTTTACCAAGTTCTTACCATCCCCGCGATTTAAATTACTGCCGAGACGAGCAATCACTTATCTGCCGCAGTGGGGATAGGAACACCTGTGAGGTGGGAAGACGCTGTAACCAAACAAACAAACAAACCCCTGTGTGAATTGGCAACCGGTGTTCTCGAGACTCGGTCAACGCAACCCAGCCCTCGCCAAAGTCCCAACACAATGCTGACATTCAGAACAATATTAAACAAACTTCGCTTCAGAACTGATTCACCCTTCGATCTACAAATTCGCCATTCCTTTATCTTTCAGTGGGAAGTCCAGATTTTGACCCTTCCAGCCCGTTTACACGCACAGTTTGAGAATTGGACACACTCTTCTATTTAATCTTGAACGTTTCTCCTGGACCTTACAGCGATATTGCCACGGGAGAGGGGAGTGAGTGAGGGAGTAAGCTGCAGTCTGATGCTCGACTAACTCTTCGCTGGTTCTGACCCCAGGATACCAGTGATTGATTACACGGAGCGAGGGACTGCTTCCTTGGGCACGATCTACGATTGACCGACTTCACTGCACGAGATCAGGCTGACGGGCTCGGGAGAGCCACATTACAAATGCACCTTAAACCTCTCCCAGGTCAGTTGCAGGTTAGCTTCGCTGGCTGATCCTGGACAGTCCCCAGCCGAAGTACCCAGCACGACAGTGGGGAGTACAAGACTCAATGTAACCAGGCGATGCTTGGCGAAATGGACAGCAATGTCCTGCAACCTCTCACTTACCTTTGCTCCTATCCATGTGTGAGGTGGGCGGGTTGCCAGGCTCCTGTTGAAGTGCCTCGGCTGTGTATCAATCCCGGTTAATAGGAAGGCGCATCGGATTGCAACGTCGCCGCTCCCCGTCCCCAGCAGTCCCTCTCCCTCTCTCTCTCTCTCTCTCTCTCACCCGGACTTGCACCAAGTGCACAAGTTGTGACTGCTCTGCTCTGCTCTCTGCTCAGCCCCGCCCGGTGACGCTGTTCCCCTCGCTCCCAGCTGGGGAGATAACCCAGAGCGAAACTAATCCCTGCGAGTTTGGAACAGGGGTCCCAGCAGCCGGCACCGTCCGCCCAGCTAATGGATCACTCTCCAACACGTTGGTGGCCAGGCCAGGCCAGGCCAGGGACTTTTTTCCCCCCCCCATGAATAATCATTTCCGGCTCGACTGATACAATTGGAAAAGTGAGCATCGAAGAAAAATTAGGTTAAACGAGACACAATATTAACGACAACGTCCAACCTGCGTTCCTGGGAGAGAAGGGTTTCTTTAATTTACAGTAGTGAACTTCTGAACGCCCTACCCATGTGCTTTTCCCCAATTGTCACATTCCCAGCATTTACAGAGGGAAATGTCACCATTCCCCACGTTTTCTTGCATAACACAAAGAATTGCGACTTGAATGCGTTGCCCCTCGCACTTGTTATTGAAGTAAATTGAGACCCCAGTCCATTCTGACACTGGTTCGCTGCCGAGAGCCCCCCCCCGTGCGGGAATCTTGGCAAATTATCCAACCATTGCATTATCGAGGAAGTGCAGCGCAGTCAGGGGTGCCACAGTGTGCCTGAGGCGTGAAGAAACGTCTTGCCTTCCCTTTCAGGCGGCACCAAGGACAGAGACAGAGAGAGATAACCCCGATAACCTCATCTATACTTGTACCTCTCGTGGCGCAGCTGGTAGAGCTGCTGCCTCACAGTGCCAGAGACCCGGGTTCATCCTGACCTCCGATAAAGTAATGGAACAACTCAGCGGGTCAGGCAGCATCTCTGGAGAAAAAAAGGATGGGTGACGTTTCGGGTCGGGTCACTTCTTCAGACTGAAAGTAAGAGGGGGAGGGTCCTGGAGGTAGGGAAAGACCTAGAAACTTGACCTTGTGGAGCGTTCTCCGAGCGACTCCAGTTTCCTCCTACATCTCAAAGACGTTGTAAGTTAATTGTAAGTTTTTGTAAGTTAATTGTAAAATCTGTAAAATTGCCCCTAGTGTGCAGGGAGTGGATGAGAATTTGGGATAACGTGGAACTAGTGCGAATAGGTGAGTGATTGTTGACCGATGGTTTCCATTGCTGAATCTCTCAACTAAATTAACACCATTAACATTGGTTACCTACCATAGTAAATCATATTGTTCTTTGTGGGGACTCCAGTGCATTCACCTTTCCCTATATTACAACTGGTTCTTGGTAGAAACTTAGAACTGTAGATGCTGCTTTAGAAAAAAAAAGACACAGGGTGATGGAGTAACTCATTGGGTCAGGCAGCATCTCTGGAGTACTTGATGACTCCAGGTTGGGACCCTTTTTCAGACTGATCTTGTTGGGATGGTGGGGAGGACAGTTGGAAAAGGGGATGTTCTGGACAAAGCCTCCTTTGCCTGTAACTACCTACCATTTGCCAGGCTTTGTCCTGCCCCTCCTCAGCTTCCATCACGACCCAACCAGATCAGGTTGAAGAAAGGTCCCAACCCAAAATGTCAACTATCCATGTTCTCCAGCTCTTTGTGCCTTTTTCAAATGTTCTTCATTGGTTCTGGAGCACTTTGTGATGTCCTGATCTGGTTAAAGGCACTACAGAAAATGCAATTCTTTTGGATCAAATCAGCAAATTCACCTTGATGGAACATCGGATTTTTGCATTATAAGTGCCCTTTATGGGCGACTATTTGCATACTTTGGGTATGCAAGCAAATAATTTCACTGTGACTTGTTTGTCACATGTGACAATAAAGTATTCAATTCAATTGAAATTCAATCTTTCCAGTCCTCAGAGAGTCAAATTAGTAAAATAGAACCAAACGTTGTGAAAATGTATGAATTTGAAGTGTAAACATCTCTATAAGTGCTGGCTGGCCTTCTGTGTATCTTGCAATTTCTGCCTTGATTTCATTTTTCTAGCACCCACAATATGATGTTCTATACTTTAGAAGGGGTATTTTTAAGCAACCCTCTCGCTATTGTTTATAGCATTCTTATGCATCAACAATGTATATAGTATTCTTGAGTCTGTTGTATTCCTTGAAAACGATTTTGTGACAACTAGAATAGTTTCTATTTATTGGTAGAATTATATGTTTCAAAGTACTCACATGCTATTAAAGTTGTGTCTGTGAGTTTTCAAATGATTTGGTTGGCAAGCCTAAGACGTTTGATGTCACAGCTGGCATAGGGAAATGTAATTGATTAGGCGTCAATAAGCCGGGGAAATGAAAATGTTGAAATCAGTAAAAGATTGTGGCTTTCTGGTGAGCCGTGCTAAAACAAAGATGCAAAAGGAGCAATGGGTATGCGTGTATTTCCCCTTGCATTCAAAATAACCTACCCACACTCATTGCCTGGCAAGTGATGTGATTATAGATACAAAATACTCAAGTTACTCAGTGGGTCCTGAGCAGCATCTCTGAGACCTCTCAGTCTGACGAATGGCCTCAACTCGAATCGTCACCTGTTCGTTTTCTCCAGAGATGTTGCTTGACCTGCTGAGTTACTCCAGCACATGTGTCTATCTTCGGTGTAAACCAGCATCTGCAGTTCCTTCCTACACAAGAGATGTGATTATGTTCAACACACGCAATGACTGCATTGTGACCAAAGGTCAGACACTGGTATGCATCAAGGTCGGGATGCAACCCACACAACTTTTCCATTCAAAGCAGAAAGGCCAGTGACAAATACGGTGCCAGCCACTCTGTCTACCCAGATCACAACCGACAATCACTTGATTCCATTGAACAAATGCTTTGCAGTATTTCTGTAGAGAGTGCGAAAGCAAGCTGGAAGCCAATACAAGACACCATTTATCTTGAGGTGCAAAAGAGAGCAGATGCTGCTGGAATCCATAGCAAAAGACTAAGGCAAGTAGCTCCTCCACCACTTATCTTGAGACAATTTTATTTAACATAGAACAGTACAGCACAGGAACGGGCACTTGGGCCCACAATGTTTGTGACAAACATGATGCCAAGTTAAATTGGTCTCATCTGCCTGCACATGGTCCATATCCCTCTATTCCTTGCACTTCCATGTGCCTATCTGAAAGCCTCTTAAGCTTCACTATTATATCTGCCTCCACCACCACCCCTGGCAATGTGTTCCAGGCCCTCACCACTGTGTAAAAAACCTGCCCCACACATCTCCACCAAACATTCCCCCTCTCACCTTAAAGCTGTGCTCTCTAATGTTGGACATTTCCAATCATAAGGTCATAACGTCATAAGTGATAGGAGTAGAATTAGGCCATTTGGCCCATCAAGTCTACTCTGCCATTCAATCATGGCTGATCTATATCTCCCTCCTAACCCCATTCTCCTGCCTTCTCCCCATAACCTTTGACACCTATTCTGGGGAAAAAGGTTCCGACTGTCTACTCTATCTATGCCTCTCATAATTTTATATACTTCTATCAAGTCTCCCCTCAACATCCGACATTCCAGATGAAATAATCCAAGTTTATCCAGCCTTATCTTGTAGCTGAAACCCTCTAATCATGCAGTATCCTGGTAAACCTTCTCTGCACCCTCTCCCTCACATCCTTCCTGTAATGCGGTGACCAGAACAGCATGTAATACTCTAAATGTGGTTGAATCAAATTTTTCTAGAGCTGCATCATGATTTCCTGACTTATGCTCAATCCCCCTAGCAATGAAGACAAACTGTCACCTTCAATGAGCTATGAACTTGAACTCAAAGATCCCTCTGCACACAAAGCTGTTAAGGGTCTTGCCATCAACTGTACAGTCTCCTTTTATACTAATTTTGATTATATGTTTTCCCCTTACATTCAACTTTAATTATATGTTTTCCCCTTGCATGCAAAGTGCAACACCTCACACATGCTCGGATTAAACCCCTTCTGCCATTTCTCCACCTATTTCTCTATTCCTTACTGTCTGCAACTCCTCCACTTTTAGTATTGTCAGCAAACTTACTCATCTACCCATCTCCATTTACATCCAAGTCATTTATATATATATATATATATATATAGATATATAGATATGTTTATATATATATATTCAGAATCCATATGACCAAGTCAGCATGAATCCCGAACATCTTAATCTTCTGGATCAGCCTACCATGAAGGACCTTATCAAAAGCCTTGCTAAAATCCATGTATACAAGATGCACTGTCTTACCTTCATTAATCTCCTTCAAGTACCAATCTGGTCAACCAGCCTGAACCTGTTGCATAACACTCCCCCTCCCCCCCTCACCCCAACAATCTAGAGATCCAGATTCTAATGGAAAAAAGTGGACCTTTTCCCGTACCTGAGCAATTAACCCTCAGCAGTGATAGTTGTAAATGTGTATCAGCCTTGTTTTTGTGGCTGTTCAGGAAAAATGGCCATTATTATTAATTGTGTAACTTAATGTTATTTTTAAGAAATATGCAGGAAGCAAAATGTTCAAATGGGTCATGATAGCTGGCAATAATTAACTCTCCAGTATGGACCTATGCAAATATTTCACTTAGGCTTTGACCTTTGCCACTGGGACCATGCAACACATTGTCACACATGCACCAGTATTCTTGCACTGGGGATATTTGTGGCAGATTAATGACAATTTCTTTCTTCATTTCCTGCTGGTTGTACAACAAACACTTCATAATTTTGGACCATGACACGTCCTCTCTACAGAACGGTTTGTGTAGAGAAATACCTTTGAACGCCAGTTCGTCAGGCAGCGGTTTGCACAGAATGTTGTCGGTGGTGGATCTGATTGTCAGATCCTTCCTGCACGGTCTGGGTCTACACATCTAGATGCCTCCGTTGTAGCAGTTGCATTGGAGACATAACCATCATCCATCTCCTTTGGCAATCTGTATTGGCCATAAAGAGATGAGAAGAGGGGCAGCACAGTGGCACAGTGGCAGAGTTGCTGCCTTACAGCACTAGAAACCTGGGATCGATACTGACTGTGCTGTTTGTACAGAGTTTGTACGACGTTCTCCCCGTGATCTGTGGGTTTCGCCGGGTGCTCTGGTTTCCTCCCACACTCATAAGACGTGCCAGTTTGTAGGTTAATTGGCTTCAGTAAAGATTGTAAATTGTTCCTAGTGTGTTGGATAGTGCTGGACAGGAATCGCTGGACGGAGTGGACTCGGTGGGCCGAAGGGCCTGTTTCCACACTGAATCTCTAATCTAAATTACGATGCAGTGGTATTTGTTGAATTTCATCCCAAACAAATGTATAAAGTGGGACTAAGTTCTCCAGAGGCTGTTCCAAGGAAGCAGACTGAGAGAAACATTATTTTCTACCAGAAGATTATCAATCCAGTGCAAGACATATTTTGGTCTTCCTGAAGTGAGCTGGTCCTCAAATGGAAGGGAGTGTCAACGATCAAATATTACTGACTAGCACATTCCAGTACTACATGCTAAGGGACAAATTGAAGCATGGTGCAGCAGCCAGAGAGGACCTGTAGAGATAGAACGTTTCAAGCCTTCTTCCCATTGTATTTGTTCGTAAGATGACCGTTGGGCATGATGATGACGTGCTTCCACTCTCGTTTTATGGGTTTGAGAAGGTTTAAGTGTGCATTGTGGCATCTGAGCACTTGCACTGGTAGAGCATGAAATGTTTGATGAGGCTGGGGGGTAATATGGGTTGGAGGTGTTAGTCTTCAGTTTAGTTTATTAGTTTAGTTTACTATTATCATGTGTACCGAGGTACAGAGAAAAGCTTTTTGTTGCATGCTATTCCAGTCAAAGAAAAGACTGCACATGATTACAATCAAGCTGTCCACAGTGTACAGATACAGGATAAATGGTATGTTTAGTGCAAGATAAAGTCCAATATAATCCAATTAAAGATAGTTGAAAGGTCTCCAGTGAGTTCAGGACCACACTCTGGCTGGTGGGAGGATGGTTCAGTTGCCTGATAACAGCTCGGAAAAAACTGTCCCTGGGGTACCTCCTGTAGGTATGCGTTTTCAATTCTGTACCTTGTGCCTGAAGTGAGAGAGAAGAGGGAGTGACTGGGGTGAGACTGGTCTTTGATTATGCTGGTGGCTTTGTCGAGGCAGCATGAAACGTAGATGGAGTCAGAATTGTGGCTTCCTGGCCTTATATATAAATAAAATATATATAATGTATTAGTCAACCATTCAGATATAGTGGACCTTGCTTGTAACCATGAATTGGGGAGAATTTATGCAGGACGGCACCTTGCAGAACTTAACTACCCAGATGCTAACCATAACACCAGCGATCAGTAGCTCAGCTTTTCCTGTGCTTCCTTGAAATGTTGTTCTCTGGAAAGGCATGATAAGAGTCGGTGTGGGGTGAGTGCTTTCACTGGTGGGAGAGTGTAGGACCAGAGGCCATAGCCTCCGAATAAAAGGATTCCTTTAGAAAGGAGGTGCAGAGGAATTATTTAGTCAGAGGGTGGTGAATCTGTAGAATTTATTGCCACAGATGGCCAAGTCAATGGATATTTTTAAAGTGGAGATTGACAGATTCTTGATTAGTAAGGATGTCAGGGATTATGGGGAGAAGGCAGGAGAATGGGGTTGAGAGGGAAAGATAGATCAGCCAATGATTGAATAGCAGAGTAGAATTGATGGGCCGAATGGCATAATTTTGCTCCTATAACTTATGAACTCTCATGATTGTAGTAACCCGGTCAGATGGTTCTTGTTCTCAGTATTGAAGATCTGTCAGCAGGTTTGTGTAAGTATCTTGGGACCGACCATTCTTCAGTGCGGGGTTCTGTGCCCGAGATGCTCAAAGCAGATCTACAGCTCGGAGCTCCACCTGGCGGTGGAGGAAGCAGCGTGACTCACACCATCCACCTACTCAACAGATGGACACCACCGCAACGAGTAAAGACTTTGTGTCCTTCCAATGGCCGATGCAAAGATCAATTCATGCGCCGGGCGCATCTTTGATATAACAGCTGTGCAGCCTCCAGCGGCTGCTGGAAAAACACGCCCCATCCTGTGGTTGGGTGAATTGGAAGAGGTTTCATCGCATGTATTCCCACAGATTCAAACCAGGACACCTGGCACATTAAAAAAAATATTGCAAAATTTGCAGCAGCTTCCACAGTCGCAGGATCTTCTGAAATAAGTTACAACTAATGGAACATATTAAAAGTGTTTCTGTGCAGGAAGGAACTGCAGATGCTGGTTTACACTAAAGATAGGCACAAAATGCTGGAGTAACTCAGCGGGTCAGGCAACATCTCTGAAGCAAAGGAATAGGCAACGTTTCAGGTCGAGACCCTTCGTCAGACTGAGGACTCTCCTGATTCTGCCTTCAGACGGGAAACGTCACCTATTCATGTTCTCGAGTGACGTTTCCTGACCCGCTGAGTTACTCCAGCATTTTGTATCCACATTTAAAGTATACCCAGTGTCTTGGTGTAGTAAATAGAATAATCAATTTACACGCAACTAGGTCAAAAAATGATTTCCTAGATATCTAGATTAGGAATGTTCGTTGAGAGCCAAAGTGATGTGCAGAAATCTACTATGGCTAAACTGCCTCTTTTGAATGTATGGGTTGTTTTATACTTATTATTATTTCAGCCTCTCGCTAATGTATTTAGCAGCATTTTGAAAGAAACAGTTAATGCATGAAATACCTTCACCCACAGCAGTATTAACTGGATTAATGTTATTCCCAGGTAAATCATTTTAGTTGATGTTTGAAATAACATAAAGATTAATGGGATATGGTCCTTTGCCTCCACATATTTGGGATTTGGGGAATGAGGAGTTGATGTTTCAAGGTGCATGGACCCCTTGATCAGTCCCCATCTGAACAATATTTTCCATTTTGGCCTGAACATCTCTCTAAAATTGATTAACCTTGGAGAAAGTGTAGGTTTCTTGGAACTGAGTTACTGCAGTTTAACGAATCATGTTGAATCAACGCATAACTTGGCAGCACAGTGGTAAAGTTGCTGCTTTACAGCGCCAGAGACCTGGGTTCGATCCTAACCTCAGGTGCTGTCTGGACCTCGTGTTTTCTCTGGTTTCCTCCCATATTCCAAGGAGGTTCAGGGTTGTAGGTTAATTGGCTTCTGTAAATTGTCCCTAGTGTCTGGGATAGAACTAGTGTATATGTGATCATTGGTCAGCGCGCACTTGGGCCTGTTTCTGCGCTGCATCTCTAAAGTCTGAAAGTCGAAACATCACCCATTCCTTCTCTCCAGAGATGCTGCCTGTCCCGCTGAGCCACTCCAGCTTTTTGTGTCTATCTGCGGTTTAAACCAGCATTTGCAGTACCTTCCTACACAGAGATTTAATGGAATGGATAGAAGTCAACTTTTTTAAAACTTAGGCTATAAAGCAGAAATCATATCAAAATTAGTGTTACCACAGTGTAGTGGGTTATATAGGACATACAGCACAGGGGCTAATCTTCCCAACCAGTCCATGCAGCCATATCTGCTCCTTACTAATTTTCTGTTTTATCTTCATCCAAATTCGTCTGAGTACCATTCCATTCTCTTCTCCCCCATAACCTTGTCCAGACTCACCTTAAATGTATCTGTGCAGTGCATTTCAACCACTGGCCAAAGAGCAAAGAGAAGATGGAGGAGAGAAGCTTTCCCTATGCTCCAGTGGGGAATACTGCATTTAATTATGAATACACTCAAGAAGGGGAGTGTAAATATGCCACGCCCGAAAGCATCTGACATTTTCAAGATGTGAATCTTGGAATTTTTGTGAAGTCAAGCTTCAGAGAAAGGAGAATATAAAAGTAAACGAGCTATGATCGAGTTGAATGATAGAACAAGGGTTGAATGCACTATTCCTATTCCCAAATACAATGCCTTTACAGTAATTAAAGAAAATGACTAGACTGACTGGTCTATGCTTACCAAATAGAGTCAATCCAATCAACAGAACAGAAAGATACATACTATGTACTGCAGCAGTGGGGGGGGAAATGAATTATTCTGAATACTATTGAATTTCATTTTCAATTCTGATTTTTAATGATATTTAATGAAAACAGATATTTAATGAATTTAAAAAGAGATCAAAGTGCTGTGACTGGAATACTTCCTGTTCAGTGCAATCAATCCAATTTGATGAAAGGTTTCTGTGTTTTGAATGGACAATGGATTTTATGTTATCCCATAGTGGATTTTATGTTATAGACTTGCTTGGCTGCAAAATGCCATCTCAACTACATCACTAAAAGTCCATCCACATGAAAACAATGCCAACTTGTTGGATAAATCCCTGTGATAAGCGATGTGATGTGCAGATTCTGTTTTCATGATTTATGCTCAAAAGTTAAGTTTCAAATGACCTCCTAATAGGTTGTGCTCAGATTCCAATAACGAAGTTTAGTTTTAACTGAGAACCAGTCTTCATCATACTATTGAGACAGATGAGAAAGTCTTGATCCAAATAGAGGCTAACTGATTACATAAGGTTAAAAATTGCAAAACTTTATAATTCTTTTTTATTGTTACTACCTATTATTAATGCCATTTCATAAACAGCAGCACAGTAAAAATGATTATTCAACATATACTGCTGCTCCATCATAAGAATCCATGATGTTGCATTGGAGAAAGAATAATCTTGGTCTTCTTCACTTGAGCGACCACTTTCCATATATTAGTTGTCTAGACACCGACGCATGTAGACAAATTGAACTTGGTATTGACATCTCTATTTAATATAGCAAGGTCATAGAGTCAAAGGCACACAGCATGGAAACAGACCCTTCATCTCACCAGATTCATCAAGCAGCCATTTACACTACCAATTTTATTCTTCCTACATTCCTATCAACCTCCCAGATTTGATTACTCACAACATTCTAAGGCCAAATGTGCAGTGGCCAATTAACCTAATGACCCATGCATCTTTGGAATGTGGGGGGAAACTGGAGGACCCAGAGGAAACTCAACAGTCACAAGGAGAACATGCAAACTGTACATCAACAGCACAGGAAGTCAGGATTGAACCTGAGTCACAGGAGACGTCATTTCTACTAAGTGCGCCACATCTACTCAACAGTGTTTATTTTATAGTTAGGATGGGAATCCTAGACCAAGGAAATACCACTCAGTTGTGAAATGTTAAAGTAAAACAAGGTATGACTATTGTTCCCCCAAAACTAAATATCTTTAATCAAGGAAATTAATAAAATGTTTTCAGAAATTGCTTTCCCCGTCTCTCGCTCCACATCACTGGTCTACACTTCCTTCCCTCTTTGGAGAATTCAAGCACAAATATTGATGAAGGCTCCAAGCCAGAACTTCAGAATGAAGCCCCTAGCTTTTAACAGTGACAAAAAATGTGTAAACTATTTTTAAATATTAAAAGAAAAAAAACATTAAGAACAAAGCACAAAACCATCTTTATTTACTTGGGCTGAATACAACAGTGACATTGATTATGGTGGCGTGGAAGAGCTGTACTGCATACGTGCACCTTGCAATATAATGACACCATTCAAAGGAAATGCAATATGTAGAGGAACAGACAATGCCAATGCTAGTGATAGAGCAAATTCTCCAACAATGCAGATATGAAAAACTGCTGAAGGCAATAATAAATCTTTATAATTGCAGCTGAAACAATTGACAGTGAAATTGTAAATTTGAGATACTGAGGATATATACAGTGCCCTCTATAATGTTTGGGACAAAGACCCATCATTTATTTATTTGCCTCTGTACTCCACAATTTGAGATTTGTAATAGAAAAAAATTACACGTGGTTAAAGTGTGCATTGTCAGATTTTATTAAAGGGTATTCTTATACATTTTGGTTTCACCATGTAGAACTTACAGCTATGTTTATACATAGTCCCCCCATTTCAGGGCACCATAATGTTTGGGACACATGGCTTCACAGGTGTTTGTAATTGCTCAGGTGAGTTTAAATGCCTCCTTAATGCAGGTATAAGAGAGCTCTCAGCACCTCATCTTTCCTCCAGTCCTTTCCATCACCATTGGAAACTTTTATTGCTGTTTATCAACATGAGGACCAAAGTTGTGCCAATGAAAGTCAAAGAAGCCATTATGAGACTGAGAAACAAGAATAAAACTGTTAGAGACATCAGCCAAACCTTAGGCTTACCAAAATCAACTGTTTGGAACATCATTAAGAAGAAAGCACTGGTGAGCTTACTAATCGCAAAGGGACTGGCAGGCCAAGGAAGACCTCCATAGCTGATGACAGAAGAATTCTCTCTATAATAAAGAAAAGTCCCCAAACACCTGTCTGACAGATTAGAAACACTCTTCAGGAGCCAGGTGTGGATTTGTCAATGACACTGTCCGCAGAAGACTTTGTGAACAGAAATACAGAGGCTACACTGCAAGATGCAAACCACTGGTTAGCTGCAAAAATAGGATGGCCAGGTTACAGATTGCCAAGTACTTAAAAGAGTAACCACAGCTCTGGAAAAAGGTCTTGTGGACAGATGAGACTAAGATTAATTTATATCAGTGGGATGGCAAGAGCAAAGTATGAAGGAGAGAAGAAACTGCCCAAGATCCAAAGCATTGCACCTCATCTGTGAAACACGGTGGTGGGGGTGTTTAGAAGAAAGCCCCCTCTCACATTAGTGGAGCATCAAATTACTTTGGGAGGAGAGAGCAACATGGCACATGAGTAAAGGCGAGGAGGAGGAGAGAGAGCCAAGGCAGTCTTTAAGAAGAATATATTTTCAAATGCTCATAAAGTAGCAGAGAAATAATAGTGACGAGACAACAAATTAGGCTTTGAGGGTTGGGGTTTTTGAGCTGCAAAATACGGAGGAAAACAAAAACAGGTAAATGATTTGAAACTGTGAACAAAGATTGTCCCCAGGACACAATGAGTCATGGCTGAGGATGAATGGGAAACTGGGCGCAGTGGCCTGTTGATAAGAAAGTGAGGCGATGTTGTTTACAATGTTTTTCATCAACTGTAATTTGTGAAGGTTAGATGTTTGAGAAGCTGTCTGAAAAGTGATCAGATCTTTTTGGGAAGCTGAAGATCAGGGCATGATTTTAATGCTGCGGACAGTCCGGGGGGTGCATGGTAAAAACCCACAAGGTGTGGAGAGAATGTTGGCATGAGGAGCTCAAAATGCAATCTTTAGCTGGTGTTCTTCTGGATTGAACAAAAATAAACTCCAGTACGTGTTGTCAAAGAGGAATAGGCAGGTTTTTTAAATTATATGTTGGCAACTGATTGTGGTTGGAAAATGTCAAGGATATGTGATGGGACTGATTGCAGAGAGAATTACAAGAGGGATGGGCAAGTGGATCTATGGAGAAAACCTGAAGGGGTCTCCTTCACTTTGTAAATAAAGAACTCAAGACTTTTCCGAGCTTTAGTTGAAGAGCTGAGAATGGAATGTGGAGACAGACCATGGACAAAATTACTTATGGTGAAGATGCACTTCGGATTTGTCCTGGTATTCTTCTACCCTGTAAGAATACAGAGGCTCACCAATAAGAGAGGAAATGTTGCCACTGTTTGAAGTGGTGAAGCCAGTCAAATCATATAATCTGCTTTTGGGCATGGACACAAGACCATTATCAGAACTGAGATCCAGGATGTTAATGATGTAGCCAACTAGAAAAAGTTAAAGGAATTATTAATATCTAAGGATGGTACGATCTATATACAAGGGTTGCAAAGTGGCGCAGTTGGTCGAGTCGCTGCTTCACAGTTCTAGTGACCTGGGCCGATCCTGTTCTTGGGTGCTATTTGTATGGAGTTTGCACCTTTTCCCTGTGACCACTTCGGTTTCCTCCAAATGCTCCTGTTTCTTCCCATATCCCAAAGACATGCGGGTTTATAGGTTATTTCTCCTGTTAACTGCCCCTAGTGTGCAAGGAGTGGATGAGAAAGTGGAATAACATTGAACTAGTCTGAACTGGTGATCACTGGTTGGCATGGACTCGATGGGCCTGTTTCTGTGCTGTATCTCTAAACTAAACATCTTAAATAGAATATAGCAACAGGGTTCTTTGTAACAGAAATAGCTACAGAAGCCATGTGCACGAGAAACACACAATGTTTAATCCAACCTTCATTATTGTAATAATGGTCCACATCAGGGATATTAATGTGGTTTAGAAGACAGAATGCTGGTGTTCATAGTTGGGTTTATAGGGGGTAGGAAAACCCTCTACATAATATAATGGATGTAAAGGAATAACGATGTTAGGGAATATGCAAAAGGAGATGAACTTGCTGGTCTTTCAGACAGCAGGGGTCATTACTTTCAAAGTTAACTTGTGAATTTGGATGAGGTGTCATTGAGATGAGTGTAGAGCTACCACAGAAGTTTTGTGCAGGGTAAAACATACAGCACAGGCTATGTACCACAGGGCTCAAATTGCACCTTAATTGTCTCAAGAACAGCCTTTCAGATTCTCTACATCTCCATTTGACAATTCTCACCGTAATGAATGTCAAAAGCATTGGGGAAAGTTTGCAAACTTGTGAAGCACAACTGCTAGATCAGGCCAACCATCAAAGGAAACAGCAGAGAATAATCACTTAAACAGACCAAGTAGTTAAAAAATGACATCACAGAAATTAGTTCACCAGAAATGCATTCTGTATTTGCAGATAAACAAATAGTGGAATTAATAAGCAGTTACAAAGCAGATGTGACTGTCATCTGGATACATTGCTTCTTAAATAGAATATAGCAACAGGGTTCTTTGTAACAGAAATAGCTACAGAAGCCATGTGCACGAGAAACACACAATGTTTAATCCAACCTTCATTATTGTAATAATGGTCCACATCAGGGACCTCAAAGCAACTTATTTTGCATTTAAGTGGAATTATATAATAATAATTAATGCAGCAAAGTGGGTGATCAGAACAAACAACAAACATTCAGTTAACTTGAATTAAGCTATTTTCAATGAAATGTAATTTATAAATTCCATTTATGTTTGTGAATCTAACACCTACAAGGATTACGTTTTATAAAGGCGTGTAAGAAATTAAAAAAGTTTCACCACTTCATGTTCTCTACTTCAATAAATGATCTTATTTATGTTTTTAAATTGAAGTGTTGCTTTTTAAAAAATAATCCCCATAAAGTGGTTTCAGTAACAAGTTCCACACCTCCCAGGCCAAATTCCTGGTTCAGGGTTTTGGATATGGAATGCCAAGTCAATAGACAATAGGTGCAGGAGTAGGCCATTCGGCCCTTTGAGCCAGCACCACCATTCAATGTGATCATGGCTGATCATTCTCAATCAGTACCCCGTTCCTGCTTTCTCCCCATACCCCCTGACTCCGCTATCCTTAAGAGCTCTATCTAGCTCTCTCTTGAATGTATTCAGAGAATTGGCCTCCACTGCCTTCTGAGGCAGAGAATTCCACAGATTCACAACTCTCTGACTAAAATGTTTTTCCTCATCTCTGTTCTAAATGGCCTACCCCTTATTCTTAAACTGTGGCCCCTGGTTCAAGGCTGGGCTAGAGTCATACAGTCCGGAACAGACCCTTCCGCCAAACTTGCCCATGCCGATCAAGATGCCCCAAGTACACCAGTCCCACCTCCCCACGTTTGAATATAGTAAAATGAAAGGGAGAGGAACTTGTTAGCCTGGTAGGATTCATACTCCTTATCAAAATCTAAAGGAGACAGGAATTTGGAATTAGACCATCCTTCTGCAACTTATTCAAATTGGAAAAATCACCTTTTATTCAAAAATTAGTCCAAATCGGGAATAAAATTGGACAAATGTGATCAATGCCATCACATATGTTTCTCTCTCTATGCATTTTTTTTGATTATTGCAATCTTTTAACTCAATGTTATAGTGATATACCTATGAAACAGGCTCTTTGGCCATTGAGTCCATACCAACCATCCAAGTTTTCCCAGGCAGCTATTAAGCAACAAGATGCTGAGCACTACTGTTCCTGTTCTGCTGTAACTCCTATTTTTGAATACACACCCGGAACAAAGTGTGTATGTACGGGAAGGTTGAGGAGGTGTAATCATTGTTCCTGCTCCTATTTTTGGGATCATATTATTTAATCACTGATCATCTTAACACCGTTCCGTAACTATGTGTTGCGGTTCATTTCATTTATTCAGGCTGAGCGCGATGATCATCAATTCAAAGCAGTTTATTGATTGTAGTGCTTTTTAAAAATTTGTTTTCACATGTTGCCAAGTTTTTATTGTGCATCTCACTGAAGTACAGTCGCGGGGGTCTCATGTGTAATGAGATGGAGCAGTAGCCACCACCATTTAAAATACAGGATCTAAAAGTGATGCTCTTGTAATTTTAGAATAAAAGATGATTGGATGCTGCTGATATGATTAGAAGAAGCAGTGCGGTAGAAACCTGGCCCAGTGGCCTTTCTCTTTAAGCAATAAGTTTACTTCTTTTAGTATGTTGCTCTTATAGCTCAAGTATTTCCAACCTTAATCTGAACCAATTATTAAATCATGTTACACATTACAATAACTTTAACAATGACGTCCAATTTCACCGAGGCCCAGACTGCTGTTTGACAACCTTTGTTAATTTGTCAATATTTGTTCCATATTGCACAACCCACATTAGCTTTTCATTAACTACAACCAATCAAACACAAAGCTTGGTTGACTGTGACTGTAAACAAAAGTGGACTCTGACAATATGCACACTATGTGCACATTCATTGTGCAACAGAGATACTGATTGTCAATATGATTCTTCACGCATGTTCATAGACGACATTAGAGCGACAATTTAAAGAGGGAAAGCAATAAATAAAACACTAATAACGTTATTAATGGCAATCATTGATGGACTGAAAGCAAGATTAAATTTAATGTAAAGCTAGCCACAATTTCCTTAGCCGTTACAATAACATAATACTTCTTTGCTATGGAATTTCTGAATATCATTTGAGAAATTAAATATTTAACAAAATTAAAATGCTAGCTGTGCAAGTGTAAAGCACAAAGTATACAGAACTGAAATGAACTGGTAATTGTGGAAACAAACCAGTCGTTTGCAAAAATCTCATCCAGTATATCAAATTCAATCAAATTAGAGAAAGGACTGAATAGGCAGACTTCTGCTTTAAAAATGGAACCCTTTGCCAAAGAACAAGCAAACTCATTAAAAGTATCACACCAGACTTCATGCATATATTCACTGTGGTTTGCAGGGCAAAAAAACGATAACTCTAGAAGAGTTTATGAAGCCTTTTTTACCTTTGCTTTGTTGCAAAGGAACAATTCAGTTCCCAGGAGCAAATCTAAAGGAGAAATAGAAATCTCTTTGGCTAGTTATCCACAGAGACTTATTACCCTAGTCGATCGAAGGGAGGTGAAGTGCCTATGTACAACGATTCTATGCAATTGAAACTCTCAGATCTCAGTCACCTGGGTAGATAACTGTTACCACATTCCTTAATATTGTGGTTGAAGTTTAATAACGTGTCTTTATGCGTGTGAGGGACAAATGATGGTTCTAAATACGAAAGATTCAAGTCATGTCAGGTCGAGCACACTTTGGGGGAACATGTGGAATGGAAAGAGTAAAGTCAGCCCTTGATAGTCAAAATACATTGGAAAATAACCAGATTATTTAGCAACTGAAAGCATTTGTTTAGGCAAGGCTCATCATCAGAACTGAAATAGTCTGCTTCAGGTGTGGGTTGACCTGACCTACCATGTATTTCTAATATTAGACATTCTATTTTCAGTTTTTGGACGTTAAACTTTTATTTATTTTATCCACTGCTATTATAAAGCAATTTCTATTTGGTTGTTTAATCAGCAGTAATTTTAACAATCATTATAAATAGCACGGTTTGTGAATAGGGCTTGTTCTATTACACCCAAAACAATGTTAGGATGTGGGACCTAGAGCTATAGAATTATCGTTAAATCATAACATAAAAATCAAAGTAGATATTTGTTTTCCATGGCAATTGAAACAGCTTCATGTTATTTGTCTGACTTTTATACAATTAGTATTGATGTAAATCTGATATAAATATAACCTAATCTAATGTAGGCTTAACTGTACACTGAAGTGAGGAGTAAGTCTGCTTCATATTGAAATTAGCTGCTTATCACACAGTTTATATCTTCAGCACGTCAGCACACCCACACTAAACACTGCATGTAAGTGCACTATTGGAAACTCCGAGGTATAATTTGGGCAACTCGGGCAGAAATACAAATGGGGCACAGTCCATTTTCAACCCAACCCAGTTCTCTTTTCCACTGACTTCATAAACCAGAATTTTATATACAGCGTGAAAGTAGCTGATTTGCTACTGGCCAGTTCAAATTCATAACCCTCTCAGTTCAGAAACACTGAAACCAATTCAGCAAGACTTGGCTCGTTTGGGTTAAACACAGAAAAAAATAAAATAGAGAAAATTCACTCAAAATGTTCATATATCATCAATGAAAAAATTTAAAATATACAATTAAATATTTGAGTTTGGAACGTCAACAGGTTAATTGTGTTCATTCATCTTGATTGCCTTGAGTTTGTATTTGTTCCTCCACAAAATCATTGTGTTTACTTTTCTGAATATTTAATGGAAAGGTTCCACACAAAATGTTTGAAAATATAAGCGCCCATTTGTCTGATAAATGGCAAACTCACCATTGGCTTTAAAATGTGTAGGAAGGGACTGCAGATGCTGGTTTACACCGAAGATAGACACAAAGAGCTGGAGTAACTCAGCCGGTCATGCAGCATCTCTGATGTTGTGTTGACAAATTATATGGGGCTTCTTGCTTTGACATAATAGAAGCAGTCAATGAAATTAACTAATAAATAGGATCGTGCATGCAAAAGGCAGCCACAATAAATTTATACAAGAAAAAAAAGAACTTGTGTACAAATTGGAAAAGGTACTTTACTTTGTACCACTTAGCCCTACACAATTGTACTATTTATTAAAATACAGTTTCTAAATTTTAGTTCATGTGGCATGCCCAGTTTGAATTGATTCCATACCATTGTATAGACATAAGCAAATAATCAGTTCTTGTAAGGAAACTGGATCAAATTTTCCACTCTTTCAGAAGCACTCCAAAACAAATCTTTGGCAAGTACACTGCAGAACTTTAAGACTAAATCCCATTTGTAAAACATAAGGAGAATATTAGTGTAGAAATTATACAGTGTGGTGTTATGGAATCCAATTACTTTGCACACTATTATAAACGAGACAATCTGCTGACTTCAAACAAACGACTGCCTCCATTAAAATAGTATGCAAAGGAATTGCATACAAACCCATTCTTAATTAATCTCATCTCAGTGCAATTTTCAGACTATTCATTACAAATCTGGGAATGATATGGGAAAAAAAGAATTGACCTATTAATTGAGAGTACGAGGACTTGATATGCAAGAGGCATTCCATGACTAATTTTGATGTCTCAAATGCACAAAGCATAAAAGGACCGGCCTGGTACCAAGGGTTTCAGTGCAAATGACAATGTCACATTAAGGCAGGTACAAACACAAGTAACAATGTGATACTGATACAAAATACTCAGGCAGTAACTCCAACATTCTGTTGTTTTGTTTTCAGTACAAATTAATAAAATAACATATTAATATTGGTTATGAAGCTAAATGTTTTGCCCCGAAGTTAGCTGAACAACAAACTTTAAAGAGCATTCCTTTCCTCTCCATTTTTTCTTATATATTTCCTTCTGGCATGACTATCAGATATAGCAGGTGTACATACACCCTTTCAACTACAGCACACAGTGTAAAAGATTCCAAGCAGTAAAGCTCAAAGCGTAACCTGTGCACAAACCAGTTTCAAATTAATTCCCCACTCTCCCACTACTTACAAACCCATGCATTCACCGTGCAAGGCAGTGAACACAAGTTGCTGCACTTTCCTACAAGCAGTATGGCTAAATGTTAACATTTGTTTCCAAAGAACAGTGTTCCAATTTTTTAGAAAATAAAATGTCATCCAACTCAATCCAATTTTCAATCTATTATATGACTATAAAGATCACGGCAATTTGTTGTTTAACAAGAGATATTACTTCTGAGTCACATTGTTAAGGAAATATTGATGGAATTCTCAGATTGAAATCTTAGCAATTTTTATATGTGGATCTAACCACAGTCCTCTCACTGGTTATCGGCTGTAGCATGAGAAGACATTTTATTGATAATGCAGGAATTCCTTCCTCACAAAATATTATGCTGATATTTAGACTCAGGATTGCCCCATTTCCAACATGCATTGTGTGGTTTAGAAGATGTGAGCTTTTTTCTTCAATTCGTTGCGCTTCCAGAGTGGTAACCTGTCAAATTCCTGGATAGTCATATGAAAGAGCTGGTGAAAAACTTCAGGAGCGAGGTAACGCTGAAAGAGTAAATGAAATTGATGACAAAATGTCAGTTATTAATATCCACTTGCATTTAAACGATGCTGAAAAGTTTACATTTATAATACACCTCTCTCCTTGTTGATATGCTGCCACTTACTCTTAACTTATTGAGTAACGTTTCCATCCTAATGCAATTTCTCCCTCAGAATTATTCTATTCTTTTTTTATTCTATCGTTTTATTTCGTACATGTTAAAAGACATCAATTAAAAAACAAAATAAACAAAAAAAACAGAAGAAATACAAAGAATTTCATCCATTACTTAACATCTTTACATGTTAACCAACAATAACTTGAAATACATTGTGTTTCAGAAGCGGAAGGCAATGCACAGTTTCACTACCTTTGACGCTTGTAACTGTGGACAAAATTGGGGATAATTTAATCTGATTTCAATGATACCGTATTTGGAGTATTTAGTTCAACCTTGGTCCCAAGACGAATGGAGACTGAGCGAGGGGGTGGTGATTCACACAGCTGGTCTCTGGTGACAGAGAATTAAAATATGATGCAGGTTGAGAAAGCAGGCAGATGAGGGAGAACCAGAAGAAAATAAGTCCTACAGTATTATAGGACAATCAGACAAGTTGCAGAAAATGCTTTTCCAATTAAAGAATGAATATTATTGAGAATACTTCTCTACGAAAATGGGGGAAGGCAACAATGAGTCTGGCATAATTCAAAAAGCTCTTAAAATGTTGTGATGTTTGAACTGGAGGCTTCTTTGTCCAGACAGGAGAAATGGTGTCCCACATCTTTACTTTGTGAAAAGAAAGCTCAGTGGTTCACCCCCCACATTGTGGATGCAAGACTACATTAGCACCTCATATTGTTCTGTTCTTTGGTGATTTTCCTTCTAGTTGTCCAGTTTGCTTTCCATGTGGGGGTGTTTTGGGGTTGGTTCAGATTTGGAAGAAGAGCTTTACGTGGCAGTAGAATAGGGTTAAATGCAGAACTCTGAGAGGTTTTAACAGAAAGGCCACAGAGCTGTTTTTCTCTCGGTGGAGAGATTAAACCCATTTTCAGGATAAGAGCCATTTAGTACTGAGTTGAGATTTTTTATGTAGTTGGTTGTAAATCTTTGAAATTCACTAGCACAGGGCAATGGATGCTCGATCATCAATTATAGCCATGTAAGCGATCGACATCCTTTTGAGCTCCGCGTTATATCGTGAAAAGCAGGAAAATAGATTTGACCACATGTTCAGCCATGATCTTTATACATTTCATGGTAAAACCTTTAACAGCATTGATGTGCAGAGGGATCTTGGAGTCCATTTTCATAGCTCACTAAAGGTGGTAACACAAGTAGCGAGGATGGTAAAGAAAGCAAATGATATGCTTTCATTGGAATTGAATACCAGGGGCATTGAATACAAACGTCAGGAAGTCATGATGCACCTCCAGAAGACTTTGGCAAGGCCGCATTTGGAATATTGCATGTAGATGTGGAAGCTTTGGAGAAGGTGCAGAGGAGGCACACCAGAATGCTGCCAGGGTTAGAGGGTCTCAGCTACAGGGAGAAGTTGGATAGACTAATGTTGCTTTCTCTGGAACCTCAGAGGTTGAGGGGAGACTTGATATAAAATTATGAGAGGCATAGATGGGGTAGACAGTCAGAACCTTTTTCCCAGGGAATTAATGTCGAACACTAGAGGTCACAGCTATAAGGTGACAGGGGAAAAGTTTAATGGGGATGTGTGAGGCACTTTTTTTGGGGGAGATCTGGAAAACATTGCCAGGTGTGGTGATGGAGGTAGATATGATAGTGGTATAATGTAGTCTTGCATCCACAATGTGAGGGGTGAGCCACTGAGCTTTCATTTCACTAAGTAAAGATGTGGGACACCATTTCTCCTGTCTGGGCAAAGAAACCTCCAGTTCAAACATCACAGCATTTTAAGAGCTTTTTGAGTTATGCCAGACTCATTGTTGCCTTCCCCCATTTTTGTAGAGAAGTATTCTCAATAATATTCATTCTTTAATTGGAAAAGCATTTTCTGCCTTTTGGCTTTTAGCTAGGCATGTGGAAGTGCAGGGATGGATTAAGCACAGGCAGATGAGATCAATTCCTAGGCATTATGTTCATCACAAACATTGTGGGCCGATGGGCTCATTCCTGTGCTATACTGTTCTATGGTCTCATTGAGTGGTGGACCAAACTTGACAGGCCTTACAGTCTACTCCTGCTTCTATTTCTTATGGTCTTTCCCAGACAACACCTTATTTCTCCATTGCTCAATGGGTTAGACTGCATTCTCACCTCCAGTCTTGTTCTGTCTATATTTCTTGGTAGTTTGTTGCGTCCTCTGTTGGTCACAGAAAGGGCCTGATAAGGATAAATCTGTACAGTGGAAGAAAAATCGCAATATTATCGGAAATTCAGTATAATCTACCTAGTAAAGTTTTTGTATAACAAAGATCTTCTGATTTATAATCTTCTCTTACTCTTCTACCTACAGATATTTGCTTCACTGCAGACCACATTTGCCTGAGAGACATTTGAGGTTTTCAGTTTAGTTTAGCGATTTTTCATCATTTCATCATCAAGGTCGAAAGGGTGCAGAGAAGATTTACGATGATGTTGCCAGAACCCGAGGGTTTAAGCTATTGGGAGAGGCTGAGCAGGCTAAGACTCAATTCCTTGGAGCACAGGAGAATGAGGGGTGATCTTATAGAGGTATACAAAATCTTGCCCAGGGTAGGTGAATCGAGAACCAGAGGACATAGATTTAAGTTGAGGGGGTGTTGAAAATTTAATAGGAACCTGAGGGGTAACTTTTTCACACAAAGGGTGGTGGGTGTATGGACTGGGCTGCCAGAGGAGATAGTTGAGACAGGTACTATCGCAATGTTTAAGAAGCATTTAGACAGGTACATGGATAAGATAGGTTTAGAGGGATATGGGCCAAACGCAGGCAGGTGGACTAATGTAGATGGGACATGTTTGTCAGTGTGGGCGTTTGGCTGAAGGGCCTGTTTCCACACTGTATGACTCCATTTGCACCAAGATCATATTTGTTTCTTATTTTTCCACACTTCAAAATAACCTGATTTCTTTGGACTTGCCTTTGACTCCAGCATGTTAGGCATTGAAACTCCCCTGTCCATTCTTGTTCCTTGTGTAGTTCCCTCTTGTGGAGGCTAGAAAAGATAATGAGATACAGATGTTCTGATTGTTACACAGGTCCACAATGCATGATAGCAGCCAAAAGGGCCCCGACCCAAAATATCACCTACTGATATTCTCCAGAGATGCTGACTGACCCGCTGAGTTACACCAGCACTTTGTGTCTTGTTTTTCCATAATGCATGCATCAATAAGGTGAAGGGGGTTAAGGTTTAATGGGAACCTGATGGATAACGTTTCTTTTATACAAAGGGTGGTGGGTGTATGGAATGAGCTGCCAGAGGAGGTTCTTGAGGCAGGTATGATTGCAACGTTTAAGAAACATTTAGAGAGGTACATGGATAGGATAGGTTTAACGGGATATGGGTCAAACACAGGCAAGTGGGGCTAGTGTAGATGGGACATGTTGGCTGGCATGGATAAGTTGGGCTGAAGGACCTGTTTCCATGCTGTATGACTCTATAATACTTTAGTACCATTTTGTTTTACTGAACTGCGAGGAACTAATGAATAGCAGTTCATAAAAGATGAACAACACACATCCAAATTCCACACAAAACACAAAAAAGATAAAGTTACACATAAAATGCTGGAGTAACTCAGCGGGACAGACAGCATCTCTGGAGAGAATATTTTACGTTAACCTCATTGTATGCTATCGTTTGTCTTTTGCAATGATAATACTGAAGGATCAACCATAATATTTATTAATTTGGGAGCACTCCCATAATATCTACATGTAAGATAGAAGTTGCTTTGCATTTGAGTTACACTTATGATTTAAATATAGCATCATTTGGAAAAGAGCCTGTTTTACAAATATTGTTGCAACTGCACCATAAATGTACAGTGCAATCCAGGCAGTTCAACCCTGGGGTTATAACATCAAGTTACTATGGAGCGTTACATTCACAGAGAAAATGTTCTGTGAACATTCAAGAACATTTTGAATTACGTGTTTCCACAAACAAAGTGCAACTCCCCTCTGCCTCCCCCACCCCCCCTCAGTGCTTAGGTAAACTCAACAACATTTTGTAAAGTTGATTCACCACTGCAAGCACTGACCAAACAGGCCACCCTAGTGAATAACTGTGCCAATTTATTTGAATACAATGCATTGAAAATAAACAGGATGGAATGCCAAAGAATTTGCTGCAGGGACATCTGGCCTATTTTTACAGTATTTATTTCAAGAGGATTAGAAGTATGAATAAAATTACAGGTCAAAACCCAAAATGAGCAATACATTATGCCATGTATCTTTTTAAAACATGGTACAGACTATATGCATGTTTCGACTGTTCGTTGAAGAACGATAGAAAAGTTTGCGTTACTTGCATTTCAATACTAACCCACTTTAGTGCCTATCCATTAGCCTGCACCTATATTTCATTCCACAGAAAATTTAAAACAAGACTCAACTATTGAACTTGGAATGTTCATAAAAATATATAGATTTTGATCCAGCTTATTTGCTCTTAATTCATTAGAAGAGAAAACCTTGATGATAATTTAAAAGCCCAACTGAAAATAAAAATATAGAATTTCATTGCAAAAAAACCCAATATTTATACATAACAATACATCATTGCTGCATCTTGATCATCATAACATTAATTTATGTATCTTTTTGAGTCACAACACAGCATTAATAAGGAAAATAAAAATGTGTAAAATGTTAGCCTTTTCCCCTTCGTGGTCAGTTTGAAGTTCTTAAATGTCACCAACGTACCAGGGATTCTGGAAAACAAAAAAGAGAAAATAACATAATTACTTGGAGTTCGTTGGCTAATCAATTAGACCAGTCAATGTCATTGCATCCTGACTAATTAACCTGACAAGTGTATGAATGAATACACTGATGACCGCGCTCAGTTGTAAGGATCTAATCACCTTTTACAGGATGGGTGGTGAGCACACAAGCTCCTTCCCCAATCACCATCAATACACCTCCATGTCCAGCCATCATGTTGTAGCAGGGCTGGGAAAACAGTGTCACATGATCAACACCCACCTGCCAGCCACCTTGAGAACCGGACAGAACACGGACTGAAAAAGGTTTCTGAGCAGCATGGAGTTAACTGGAACTCAGCCATCTGTTCAGATGGAAAACTCCATCTTTCCTCAGTTGCGATTTTTGTCTGCTGAGATATTTTTTTAAAATATATATATATATTTTTTTAAATTTCAGAAGAAAATGCTCGATGAAATTAGACATCAATGTCACATCCATTTTATTTTTCAGCTCAGTACATTAAATGCACTGCCGGAGTTGTTGACAGCATTTAAATGTCTAGACAAGCACTTAAATTGCCTCGGCACAGAAGGCTGCATGCCAAATGCTGCACGATGGAATTAAAATGGATGGGTGCCCACTGTTGGTGTGGACATGGTGGGACAACTGCCTTGTTTCCATGTTGTGTCATTTAGCTTGTGCTGCATTAAGACCAGGCTTTAGTTCGGTTTGTCTATTGTTCATGTCACAATGATTTTGTGAATAAACTCATTTTTATAAGCTGTTGGCTTCAACATGGCTGGATCTCAGTTTCGTTTCCCATCCTTCACCCGGCACGATAGTTGAGACTTGGATCCATCTAATTAACGAACATTAAATTCCTCCCTTTATTGTTTCATCAGTGTGGTGGTGTAAATATCCCATTAAAATAACAGAAACAGACATTTCCGGATCATGTCCTATCATTTGCAAAGAGCCCAATTGTGCAGTACCAGGTTGGGCTCTTTGAGTGCAGTTTGTTAAGGTCATTTAGTCCGCTCCTCCCCCAGTTCCTTTGAACTGAACATACGTCGGCTAATTGGGCTTGGTGAAAAGGGGTCCCAGAGCTA
The DNA here is from genome assembly GCF_053455715.1 of Rhinoraja longicauda. Taxonomy (NCBI): domain Eukaryota; kingdom Metazoa; phylum Chordata; class Chondrichthyes; order Rajiformes; family Arhynchobatidae; genus Rhinoraja; species Rhinoraja longicauda. The sequence goes on along the minus strand of NC_135968.1, from coordinate 27,393,528 downwards.
AAGAATTTTTACATCTGCCTGACAAGAGAATTCTATTAATGTGATTTCCTGCAACACTGAACAAGAGCCATGGTCTGTTCTGCTTCCAACTGCTAGGTGGCAGCGCCAAACTATGAGTGAAAGGAGCTCGGAGACTTGCATGGTGTTCCCGAGAACAATAGCTACAGTCTCTGACACACACTTTGGCCTAAAGTGGCAAAGAATGCTATTTTTTTTCTTCTTGAGGTAATTCCTGAAAGTTCCCAGTGATGAACTTGGAAATAGAAATGGTGTGAAAATGCACTGGCTGTAGATTAGAATTCAGAAGCTACAGGAAACCAAGCTATAAGGTTTTATATAGCAGTGAAAATCCGTGCAAAATCTAGGAATGTTAATGAAATCCATTTGTTGAAAAGGAAGAGAATAACATTTTCATTGGAACAATGTGGGCTCCAGCCCGCTACTGGAATGGTGGTCCTTTGATATCCAGGGGAGCGATTTTCATTGTTCAGCCCTAGCTTTCTGATCCTCAGGTCACATTCCTCTCCATCTCACAACACACAATCCATCCAACTCCAGGAATATTGAATCATGATCCTTCTTTGTAATCACCAATCTCATTCCCACCTCAGTTTTAAAGAGAGTGCTTGGGGGCAATGCTCGACAGAATGTTTATCTTCACCAAGGCTGGCCTGCTATATGCAAGAAGGTAGTCAGGGCAGAGTTGGTAGGTTGGTAACCCCATTGACATCCTTAACACCTCAACCTCCTTCACCCTCGTTAGTTGGGACAGCAACCACTTAAGTCCATTCAGATCAAAAGAGCCATGAAAACAATGGCCCATTTGCAGCTTGTTGATTGAGAAATAATCTGGTAAACCCCCTATTTTAGAAAGGGGGGGGGGCAATTAACAAAGACCCACGTCCAATAAAGTTGTGGTTCCAAGCTGGTCATGCATGCAGTGTTCAAACAGATTTTCCGGTCTTCTCAACCTGACAAAGTATTGGAACCGTTAAAATTAACTTGATTTTATTGCAGCACAAAATAGTGTGATGGGATCATGAATGCAAGCATTTTATTTTGCAGCTGAACAGCAACACAAATTTTGGTTGAACAATCGTTACATGTTGGATGCATTGGGCATTCATTCTTTTTTATTATTTTGCAGCAGTAACTAGATCAGCATGCGTTCCCCATTTCTGAGTGCCATTGAGAAGGTGCTGTGGCGGTGGTTGGGAGCAACCCTGTTGGACCACTGCAGTCCTTGTGTCAGAGATCCTCTTGAACGATTATTGGGCAAGGAACACTACAATTTAGACCCATGGATGTCAAATGTATTTTAAATCATGACAGTGTACGATTTGAAGAGAAAACTTGAACGTGGTCACATTCTCGTGCACAAATCAGATAGTTGAAGATACATGGATGTATAATGCAGTATCATTACTAGTTTCCATGTAAAATCATTAACAAGGGTGCTATTGGAAATGTTATCATTCATGTGTTGTGGTGCCAGTTTACCTATAATCTACCACATACTGCCTTCGTCCATCAATACCACTAAATCATTATAATGCTAACCCATTATCATCCATTCCTTCTATCCGGAGATGCTGCCTGTCCCACTGAGTTACTCCAGCATTTTGTTTCTATAAATCTAACCACATTATGGCAGATACCTCCATGTATCTGTGAGCACCAGCTCGGACAAAATGCAGCGAGAGGACAAGGTACAGGAGCAGCATCAGATCCGCTTATAGTGGAGCAGTGGATGTACAGAGTGTTGAGTCAAAATCATACATGCATGCCTGGAGCAGAATTTGGAGATGCCACTTAATAAGAGTTAAGCACTACTGAATTTATACAGAGTTATAAACTGAACAGATATGAACAGAAACAGAAGCCATATGGACATTCCTACCTCTGACACCTTCGCTTACATCACTGTAGCTGTCATACTGGGTGAAATCTGGCGACAGTGGCTGACAAAAAGAAGAATGTGCAATCAGTCCATGCAGGTTGATGATTCAGTCTATTGACATTTTAATATTTCTCTACTGGTTACTATAGAATTATAATTGCACAGCTATGTTCTACAATAAATATATACACAAATCATGCAGAGCAAGTAGTCAGCCTCACACTGTCCAATACTCATTACTGACATTTGAACAATTGCATGTGATTAATAAAGTTAGATAACAGAAACCAGCATTAGGCATACAATCTATACAAACTACATCGGATTGCTGACTTCACTGCGAAATGCAGAATATTATGTAGATTATTATACTTATTTTGTAAAAGCAATGACCAGTGTGTAACAGGTCAAAAGAGAACAGGATTATGAAAACAGTAACAATCTTGCACAATCTTGTACTGGCATAACTGTTCTAGGCCAGTAGGTCAAGCCTGTTGAAAAATGAACAGATCCTACCAGGCACACTATGCCATTGACATCCAGTTGCATTCTCAATGGTGCCAACTCAAAAGATCAAAGTACGATCTAAAACATATTTTTGTGCAGGTTCTGCATTGAGATCAGATCAATTCAGCCCTGAATTCTAAATTTTGTTTGAAAAGAAATGAAGGCAACGTTTTGGACAGAATGGCGGAGGTGAATGTTTATGACCTGCATTTAACTGTATTGTTATGCCATTTGTTAAAAGTATAAGTAGATGAGGCTAAAATGTCTGGTTACTGTAGTTACCCGAGTGCTGAGTCAGAGATTGCTATTGGTTAAATTTAAAGGAGATGAGGGAAGTCTATAAATGTTTCCGTGCAACTACTTTTAGGGGTGAAATGTGAACAATCAAACATTGCCCATGTATGTCGAAGATAGACAAAAAGTGCTGGAGTAACTCAACGAGTCAGGCAACATCTCTGGAGGAAAAGGATGAGTGACGTTATCATTCATTTTGGCTTTACTAACATTAGAATATAACATGAAAATATTGATGCCATCGTCTGCTTATCACTTGAATCTATCTGCAAGCATTCCAGCCTGCTGCCATCAAATTTAAATTAGGTATCACTATGATTCTCCACTGGTAGAATTTCCCCAACACAGTTCTGGTTCAATCCAAAACTGAAATGGATTGAAATGTTTTTTTAAATTCTTAACCTGGATACTTAACATTCATATTTAATTTAGTGCACTGCCACCCATAGGACATGTTGAGGCCATTCACCCAATTTACACCTTGTCCAATTTTGTCATCCCTAACAACACTTATAAATCAGCCTGGTTGCATGTGAGGGCTTTGCCCTGGAACTGGCCAAGTACCACTGGGCACATCAGCTTCACTTCTGATGATTAATGATTACAATGTGTGTGGGAAGTATTTCAGAGCTTGTCAGCAGTAAGACACTGCCATTATTGTTCATGTGTGATATGATATCCATCTTTAATCCTTTCGGCAATTGCTTAATCCTGTAATTATAAATTCAGAGCTGACATTTGCACTCGACGGTAATAATTGAAGCACGAGTTTTCTTATTATGTATTTTTTTCAAGTTATTAGTTAAATAATTAACGCTCAAAGAGAAACGTCCCATTAATCATCCCTCTCCTTCCTACTAACTTGTTACATTTCTTTAGAAGCAGAAGAGCTTCTTGCTCATTTCTCTTTGTTACTAAAGCTTTTGCTTTAAAGGAAGGGATAATCATCTGGCCATTTTCAGTGAGCTCTATGTAACAGCATTCCTAAACTATGTGGAATCAAGACTCAAATATTCTGGTGCAGTAAGCAGAACTGCTGCCTCGGTGCATCACAGACCTGCGTTCATCCCAACCTCTGGTGCTGCCTGTGTGGAGTTTGCATGTTCCCCTTGTAAATAGCTTGGATTCCTCCTTGTGCTCCGGGTTCTCTCTGTCTCCCAAAGGATATGTGGGTTGGTTGGTGAACTGGCCATTGCAATTTGCCTGCTACACGCACCATGAGCTGGTTTGGCAACTCGACCGCCCAGGAACGAAGAAGATTGTAAAAATAAGTGAAAACCACTCAGTCCGTCACAGGTACTAATCTCCCCACCATCAAAGGGATCTACAGCAGTTGTTGCCACTAAAAGGCAGCCAGAATCATCAGACCTAGACACTCTGGCTACATACACATTTTACTACTGCCATCGGGAAGAATTTATAGGAGCCAGAAAACTGTAACTTCCACCTTCAGGAACAGCATCTTCCCTACAACCATCAGGCTATTAAACACCATAACCTCCAAATAAGCTCTGAACTACATAGACGTGAGGGCATTGTTGTTGTATTTGCATTATTATTGCTTGTAGGCTTTATTTTGAGTTTTATTGTTTATTATGGTGTTTACAGAATACTACGTTCACATATCTGTTGTGCTGCTGCAAGAAAAAAATTTGTTGTTCTGTTTAGCTATATCTACATACTAAAACTCTTGTTTGTTTGTTTGTTCCTGAACTACAGCCAAAACGGTACACGGTAGCACGATAATTTTAGGCCCACCTTACTCACCGTCGAGGGGGATGGAGTGGGGGGAGGGGGAGGGGATTTAGGATTGGAGTAAATGGGTGGCTGATAGTCAGCACAGAGTGATGGACTGAAGGGCCTGTTTCCATGCTGTATATCTCTCTATGACTATGATATATCTGTTGTCCTTGTGATAATGAGGTGAGGGAAGTCTAGGAATGCTGCCTTTGGTCAGTCGCCAGGAGACACAAAACAGCAACCCGCTGGTGACCCATCCTCATCTTCTGTTGTCGACAACCACAAAATCTAATATCAAACTAATCTCTCACCACTCACTGCAACCAAGACTGTTGGATTTATTCTTTATGAACAACCATGCTATTTCAAGATTACAACACCATGCAGTTGATTTATTTTTAATATTGAATTTCTCTACTTTCTTTCTGCACTGTGCCACCTTTTTACATTTTGGGGCAAATGGCATGAATGCATTTATCTGAGATGAACACTGAGTTTCTAAAAGCAGGTGCAAAGTTATGCTGCTTCAGTCCCAGATGCGGTTAAAAAGCCAGAAGATGGAGTGATAACTATAAAGGGTTACCACACGTTGGTTACCTGGAGGCTCATGAATTCACATTTATTGGACATGGGTTTAAGGTGACGGGGAAAAGATTTAATAGAAATCTGTGGGGCAATTTCTTCCACACAGAGGGTGGTGGGTATATGAAATAAATGGCCGGAGAAGGTAGTTGAGATAAAAAACAAATGAACGGTATATTCTATTTCTTTATCGACCTAAGAGCGGTAGAGTTGCTGCCGTACAGCGACATAGACTTGGGTTTGATCCTGACTACGAGTGCTGTCTATAGGGAGTTTGTACATTCTCCCTGTGACTGCGTGTGTTTTCTCCCACATGCCAAAGACCTACAGGTTTTCAGATTAATTGGCTTCACTAAAATCATAAATTATAAATTGAGTGTAGGATAGTGCTAGTGTATGGGCATAGCTGGTTGGCATGGACTTAGTAGGTCGAAGGGTCTGTTTCCACGATGTATCTCTAAAGTAAACTAAAGTAAAGACCAACTACAAAAGTGTGCTGGCGTCCTGATGAAAGTTCATTGACGTGGACTGTCTACCTCGCTTCACAGATGCTACTGAGAATTCCCAGCACGCCACTGTTTATTTTTCAGAAAATGCACAATGACTTTCACATGTGGAGCAACCACATTAAGACAGCAAACTTTTATTCTCAAAACTATAACTGTGCCGCATGAGCTACAGTATTGTGGATAGGCATGAACTGTCCATTGCCTAGAAACCACATAATTACACATTTAAATTTCCAGTTAAGCTTCTGAACATTTGTTGTTAAATTATTTTTCTGAAACACCAGAGTTGGGTGGCACAGTGGTGCAACGGTAGAGTTGCTGCCTTGCAGCGCCAGAAACATGGGTTCTATCCTGTCTACGGGTGCTGTCTGTACAGTTTGCATGTACTCCCTTTGACCGTGTGGGTATTCTCCGGATGTTCTGGTTTCTTCCCACATTCCAAAGACATGCATGTTTATAGGTCAATTGGCCTCTGTAAATTGTCCCTAGTGTGTAGGATAAGATTAGTGTACGGGGTGATCGCTGGTCGGCGTGGACTTGGTGGGCCGAAGAGCCTGTTTCCACTCTGTATCTCTAAAACTAAGTTAGGTGCTTGCTGTACAAAAAGATATCAAAAGTGTAAAGGGAATATATTAAAAATAAATCGGAATACTTGCTGATAGGCTTTCTGCCTTTCCATTTACGTAAAGCTGGCTGCATGCTGGTTAAACCTTACCCTATAAAGTCCACTTCGTCCATAACCAGGGAGGGAAGAAGTTTTAGAGGCAGAGGCTTGAAGGGCTAGAGAACAGAGTTGTAAAATCTGTATTAGAACTGCAGGGAATCAACCCAGTGGTATCAAAAAAGTCACATTCAAACTTACACTTTAAAACAACTTTCCACTTTTCAATGAAAGCTAATCGACAATTAACATTGAACATTTTAATTACATAATAACGTCAATAATAGTGGAGGAGTAATGGTTTAAAACATACTTAGTGACACAGAGACCGAGTGAGAAGTGAACTTAACATTAATAGTCAGTTACTGGAAGCTTATTTACAAGAACTTTACGTAGGAATCATGATAGTAATAATAAAAATCGAAAGAGTTATAATATGTCATCCCAAAACATCCACTTAGCTTGGACATGCATTACTTTTACAAAATGTTCAGCACAATAAGAGGTATTGTTTGAATGGAGATGCGATCACAATCAATTGGCACCTGACCTGCTCTGGATCAACACACATAATTTCCTGCTCTACTTTGAAGCAAATAACTAATCCAGAGCAGAATTGTTTTCTGGCACTTCCCCTCTGCTTTTAATTTCGCTGAGCCTGGAATAAGAGCAGGGTTCTGTGGAGGTCAAGATAGTCAACCTTCTCCAACAAAGTGGGGCAGATTGCATAAAGGTCTCACGGATGGGGCCTAAACAATCTCCACTACATAACAGAAGATCCCTGGGGGCGACACAGGCTCAATGGGCCACACAGTTTCCTGTAACCATGAGGATAAAACAAAGTGCTGCAGTAACTCGGTGGGTCAGGCAGCACCCGTGGAGGGAAATGGACCAACAGTGTTATAGGTTGGCACTTCTTCAGGCTGATAGGGGGGGTGAAAGCTGGAGAAGAGAGGTAGGGGTGAGGCAAGGTCCTTCCACACTGCAGTTTGTCCTGTAACACTGACTGCTACATCATTTTTTAAATAGAATTACAATATCTATATAGCTAATCAAAAAATTCCAACACAAATGGTGTCCAATTAAAAACATTTCCAGAACATAAATTACCTGCAAGTTTTTATAATAGATACTAAATTGCTTCAATATTTATTTTATTTGCTCATTATCAGAAAAATGAAGCCATGGGCCTGGGCCCCAGCTATGTCTGTTTACTCATTAGCTACCTGAGACAGACTTTGTTCTACATTGACAACTTCATTGGTGTTGGTCACTGCGCCTGTCAGAAATGCGGAATTTTGTCAACTTCGCTATCAACTTCCAACCTGCCTTCAAATTCATTTGGCCCATTTCTCCCCTTAATCAATTTGGCCCATTTCTCCCTTTCTCCATCTCAAAAGATGAACTATCCACTGACATTTACTCTCAATGCTCTCCTCCTCCAGTTACCTAGACTAGCTCCCCCCATCCTGACTTTTGAGGAAGCTATTCCTTTCCCCTGTGTCCTTATGAGACCTTCTATTCCAGGACAACAGAGATGTCGTCTAGCTTCAGAAAACAGGCTACCCTCCCTCTGTGATTGATGATACTCTCGACTCTATCTCCTCCATTTCCCACACCTCTGGTCTCTACTCCCCTCCACCTCACCTCACCCCTAACCGCAGCCCCCCCCCCCCCCCAACCCCTACCCCCACCAGATCAGGGATAGAGACCCATTGGTCATCTTTCAGCCCATCAGGCTTGACATCTAGCGTATCAACCTTAGATATTTCCACCAGCCACAACATGATCACACCAACTGACAAATCTTCCTCTCCTCATCCCTTTACTTAGGGACCAGTCTTTCCATGACTCCCAGGTTCGCTCATCCCTCCCCACCCAAACTCTCAAACCCACACCTTTGCCTTTCTCGGTAGTTTTCCCCGCAACCATAGATGGTGCAATAGAGGGACCTGTCCCTCCATCCAAATCCTTACCACCATCCAGGTGAGAAACAGTTTCACCTGCACCGCCTCCAACCTCATCTATTGCATTCAGAGTTCTTGATGTGGCCTTCTCTACATTGATGAGTACAGACTAGGTGACTGGTTTCCAAGCACCTGCCCTTCGCCTGCCATGGCCACCACGAGCACCCAGTTGCTAGTCATTTCAACTCCTCTCCCCGTGACCATCACTCCTTCACTCCCACGGCATGGTCAAACTAGATGAACTGCACCCCATGTTCCACCTTGATAGTTTATAACCCAATGACATGAACATTTAATTCTCTAATTTTGAGTAACCTATTCCCCGTTGGTCCTCTATCACCCAGATCCCTCCTATGCATGCTCTTCTTCGCCACCTTCTTTCCCACTCACTCTCTCTGCCCATCAGCTACATATTCCTCCCATCAGGTGCCCTCTCTCCTCTAGTCCCATCTACCTTCCTTTCCCATCAGATCCTGTAATGTGCAACCCTCGGTTATCTCACCAACCATGTTTCAGCCTCGGTATACCCAGCTCTCCCTTCCCCATCCAATTCCATCCACCCCACCTCATCTGAATCCATCCATATGGATTTGATTCAACCTTTTCGTCACCTCTTTATAAAGCTATCACACCCTTCACTCTTTCAGTTCACATGAACGGTCTTGACCTAATACTTGATGATGCAAGGAAACGCAGATGCCGGTTTACCAAAAAAAAGATACAAAGTGCTGGAGTAACTCAACAGGTCAGGCAACATCTCTGGAGAACATGGATAGCTGATTTCAGGTCAGGACAATTCTTCAGCCTGCGTGAATCTTCAGATGTTGCTTGATCTGCTGAGTTATTCCAGAATTTAGTGCCTTTTTTGGGTCAACCGAATACTTGACTGTTAATTTCCCTCCACAGATACTGCCTGACCAATTGAATTCTTCCAGCATTTTGGTTTTTTTTGCTCCAGATTTCAGCATCTGCAGTCTCTGGTGTCACCATATAAAAGGACAACTTTCAAACACAGTGAAGCTTGGCAGAAGGTAATCTCACAAGATATACACAGTGGGGCAGCTGGTAGAGTTGCTGCCTCACGGCACCGGAGACATCCTGACTTTGGGTGCTGTCTATGTGGAGTTTGACATGTTCTCCCCGTGACATAGAATTAGTGTTGAATAATTAAAGGCATGAATAGAGTGGATATGGAGAGGATGTTTACACTAGTAGAAGAGTCGAGGACCAGAGGGCACAGCTTCAGAATAAAAGGACGTACTTTTAGAAAGAGATAAGATGGAATTTTTTGAGCCAGAAGGTGATGAATCTGTGGAATTCATTGTTACTGCGGAGACCAAGCCTTTGGGTATTTTTAAAGTGGAGATCGTCAGGTACTTGATTAGTAAAGGTGTCAAAGGTTACAGGGAGAAGGCAGAAAATGGGGTTTCGAGGGAAAAATAGATCAGCCATGATTAAATGCGGAGTAGACTTGATGGGCTGAATGGCCAAATTGTGCTCCTATGACTTTTGAACTGTGATCTATGGTCGGCGTGGACTTGGACTGAAGGGCCTGGTTCCACGCTGTATCTCTAAACTACGCATACATTGCCTAGGCCCATTAGGAACTATTAATATTTAATAAGCTATCCATTCATCTCAAACATTTGATTGTTGATTTATGCTCTTACATGCACACCCTGCTGAATCATAACGATGCCTGAATGGTTGATCGGCAGAGAGAGTGTGTGATGCTAAGTGGGCCAGCTTCTCTTTCTCCAACTCTTCCTTCAGGATCAGTTTCCCAAGGCCTGACTGGATCTGCCAATGAAGAAAGAACAGTTGCAAAAATAAACAGACCAATCTCTCCCAATAGTAACCGTTCCAGCATCAGTGAGTAGAAGCTTTTGTGCTGAGCCTGGCTAAACATGGCTTGATTTTTTTTTCCCTGTGAACTATGTTGCTTTTTGAACACATTTTCCTTTGAACTGTTTCAATAAGCAAGATTACAAGTGGTGGTATGTTGTGGGCAGGAGTACAAGACAAACAATTCTATTTTGATTTAAGAATTCATTTCCTTTCCATTAACCCTAGCAATGCTGAAGGAGGACTATAATAACTGGAGTCTGTATTAGATGGTCTTTTTCTGTTTTTTTTTTTCAATTATGATAATTGATTAATTGAAACCAAAAGAAAGAAAACTTGTATTTATGTGGAGTCTTTCAGAATCTCACAATATCACAATTTCTTTTGCAAAATAAGTACATCTGAAATGAAAAACAAGGTTGCGTTTCAGTCAATGATTGAGGAACAAAAGACATCTGGAGAACTGGTTTATTCTTTGAACAAATCCATGGATGCCTAGAAATTAGATTTCACCTCTATCTGGTATCTAATTAGTAACCCTTTCATCCTGAAGACATCCTGAAGTCTGAAGAAGGGTCTTGACCCGAAACATCACCTATTCCTTTTCTCCAGAGATGCTGTCTGACCCGCTGAGTTTCTTCAGCGTTTTGTGTCTATCATCCTCCCTCTCTCCATCCCTCCCCTACCCAAGGTGTACTAGCTTCAATGTCGTCTGGTTGAGTTTCATTATCTGTACTCGTTTTCACCCAGTACACAGCTAACAATGGCCTGTTTGCTATTTTTATTGTAACTTTTATGCATATCTTTCATGCATATCTCTCTTCATCACCGTCTATATCTCTCGTTTCCCTTTCCCTTGACTCTCAGTCTGAAGAAGGGTCTTGACCCGAAACGTCACCTATTCCTTTTCTCCAGTGATGCTGTCTGACCCGCTGAGTTACTCCCGCAGTTTGTGTCCATCTTTGGTTTAAACCAACATCTGTAGTTCCTTCCTACACATCAAATTAGGTGCCATGTTTTGCCACGAATGACAAATTAGGTATCTCCCAAAATAAAAAAAGACACAAAAACATGATATCCTTGTTTAAAAAAATAATTATTGGTGTTTAAACAATCTCTACCATTAAGCAGGCAACTGCAATGTGTGCTGTGTGACTGGTGCATTGGCTCAGGGAAATCTAATCAATAATGGTAGGTTGTCATGAGAATGAGGAGGAACTAGGTTGACATTTGTGGGAGATGCAAATGGTGGTGGTGGTGGGGAGGAAATAAGGGGCCTTACACTGGTGCTTTACAGCCTCAGTGACCCCCGGTTTGATCCTGACTAGGGGTGCAGCTTTACGGAGTTTGTACGTTCTACTTGTGATCACGTGGGTTTTCCCCGGGTGCTCCAGTTTCCTCCCACACTTTAAAGATGTACAGGGTTATAGGTTAATTGGCTTAAGTAAAGATTGTAAATTGTCCCTTGTGTGTAAGACGGTGCTGGTGTATGAGGTGATCGCTGGTCGGCGTAGATTTGGTGGGCTGAAGGGCCAGTTTTCATGCTATATCACTAAACTAAACAAAGGAGGGGGGAGATCATCCAGGATAACAGAGCAGAGGATGTTGAGAAGAATGAATAAAATGAATGTCATGGGCGGCACGGTGGCGTGGCGGTAGAGCTACTGCCTTCGAATCTGAATCAGGACTCTTGTCTGTACGGAGTTTGTATGTGCTCCCCATGACTTGTGTGGGTTCTACTCATACTCCAAAATCTTACAGATTGTAAGTTTATTGGCTTGGAATAAAATGTAAAATTGTCCCTAGTGTGTAGTGTTAATGTGCGGGGGTCGCTGGTCGGTGCGGACTCAGTGGGCCGAAGGGCCTGTTTCCGCGCTGTATCTCTAAACTAAACTAAACATTGCTTATGTTATCATAGAGAACTCATGCACCATGAAAATGACATCCATTTTAGAGCATATACCCTGAAGCACCTTTTTTCTTTGGGGGGTTTTGGGGAGACAGGAAATGGCCATAAATAAAGCATGCAATTTAATTTATCGTTTCCTCGTTCACACTTAATAAACTGGCACAAATGGGTACAATTTTTGGGCAGTGGTAACTGACATTCACCTTTGAGGACACAAAATGCTCTGGGTTATGCTGAAGTTTGCTTGTTGAAGTTCATTATAGCTACAATGATAACATCACAAAGTGATGCAATGAATATTAAGTTGAATAGTTGGAAGGGGGAAATTAATACTGGCAACAAAAAAAAAGTTCAATGAACCATTCAAAATAACACATACTAATCTGAAAGTTGCCTCGAACAGAAAAATTGTGCCTTATATGTACTGTTCAACAAAATTAATTTGTGCTAAAAGCAAGACAGAAATGACAAAGATACTCTTCATATCTGTTTAGCCCCATTGGACACAAAGCAAACATATCTACCTGCGCACATAAACATTAATCATTGATTCCTTATCCGTCATGATAACGTGGATGTTGGAGTTTGTCATTTGTGGTGCCTTTACCCTTACATAACCTTACTCTTCTATTAGTATATTTGAACAGCTTTAAGTACATCAACCAAACTTACTTTGTTGAGTTGCTCCTCCTGGAGTTGTCTGCGTCGAAGTTTTTCCTCATCCTCCTCTTCTCGCTCACTCCCTCTCCTCCTGTCTGTTCCTGACAGTCACAAAATACAACTTTGAAGATCTGAGATACATAGAGTGCCAGAGGGACAGTGTTTCCATAGGTCAGATCAAAGAGAGCTGGTCCACAATCTCCCTGATGGCATGGTTGCATTTCAGAAGATACTTGTAGAAAGCTACTTTAATAGAACTAGATTGTGTGCTTTCAAAATAATTTTCTCTCCAGAAAAGATGTATGGGGCGACTTTTATCAAGTGCATGAATCTGGCTGGTGCCGTGATTGTGCCCTCATCACCCAATCCTGATTCTACACAGGTGGTCCAGCCTTTGGTGCGCTGAGTGTCAAGTGGGGCATCTGACCCAGCATTGATGCAAGGCAGGTTGGAAATAAGTCGATTTCAAGACCCGAGCAAGGGGCATCATTACTGTACTAGTTCCCCAGAATGACGAGGTGTCTTCTTCCTAATCCCACAGAATTAAAGTTGGATTTTTTTTTTTTGTGGACCAGAGACCAGGACTAGGCTAGGGCCAATAGACTTTGGACATACAGCATGGAAACAGGCCCTTCAGCTCACCAAGTCCATTCCGACCAGCGATCACCCTGTACACTAAGCACTATCCTACACACCAGGAACAATTTACATTTTTTTACAGAAGCCAATTAACCTACAAACATGTATGTCTTTGGAATGTGGGAGGAAACCTGAGCACCTGGAGAAAACCCATGTGGTCACAAAGAGAACGTACAAGTTCCGTACAGACAGAATCGAACCCGGGTCTTTGGTGCTGTTAGGCAGCAATTCTAAAGTTGCGCCACTATGCTGCTCTCAGCTAGGGTACATGTTCACTCCACTCACAATTCCATGATCACTGCACCAACACTCCGTCTTGAATGAAGGACCACAATTTAAATTAACTTTCCCTCCACTGGAGGTGAGATGGTTGGGCACCCAGTAGTTAAGTTATGTCTGCCTTCACAGTCAATTGGCCTTCCAATATAAATGAGATTTAGATATAGCATGGGAGCCTGCACTGATTCACTATTAAAAGGAAGAAACACCTTCCATGTCACAAAATACACTCATCCTAAACCAATGTACCTGGAAATATCCTTTATTTTCTTCAAGATTTCAAAGCTAAATGTAATAGGATTTCATAAGTCCTAACAAAAATTATCTTGGCATCTTATTTTTTTGCACATGCAGTTAAGAGTTTTGCTTAAGCCACTTGTGATGACTTGCAACTGAACCAATAAAAAAAAAGTGTTTCTACATACTGAAGTGCTACCTTTAAGCTGCTGCATGAGTTTGACATTGACATGTGTTTGAATTAGTCAAAGACAATATTCACAGGTGCGTGAAGAACAGTGAGTAGCAACACAGTATGCCCTTCGATGAAGTCTTTGTCAATGAAAGAGAGAAAATAAAAACTAAAATGGTTTTGTTCCTATAGTCACGGAAGTTGGAGAGAAGTTTATGATGGTAAAAAATTGACCTTTCTCGCATCTTAATTCTGCTTCTAAAGATTCTGCGCTAAAAGATCAAAAAGTTTCATCTATATTAAAGACTCAGCAAAGAGCCTAAGCTGAGAGAAAACGTGGTTTATATAAACTGTACCAGTTGACATATTCAACCACATTAAGCGGACTGGAGAAGCTGCTGTCATTTGTTATGAAGGAAATCAGTGGTTTGAGGGAAGTCGGATAAAAATCCCTACAAACTAAAAGCGATGTACAATTACATGAGAATCACAAGGTCAATTTACGGACACCAGACTCGCAGTGATGGCAATGAATGAAATCAGTCAACTGGAGTGGTGAAGACTTTTGGAACATAAAATGGTAATAATGCAGAATCTAAAAGACTAATTTCAAAAAGATTAATTGATTTAAGTTCCAATATTAAAACCTTGTCAATCAATCAATCTATAGTGCAGACCATTTAAATGCTCTCAGAGCTCAGATGACAAGCCTTCTGCAAAGGTAATGACAAATCAGAGTCTTAGGACAACTTGTGTGACAGTTTTCCTGAAAAATTGTTCACTCCATAAAAGAAAACCAAAGGGACATTGGTGAGATTAAAACAAGTTCTGAAGGCAAACTTATAGGGACCTTGGCTTGAAAGCCTCTTCCCTTCCTCTGGAGAAGAACCACAGGGCAGGTGCACCTCAAAGATCAGTGCATTACTGATTTTGCACCTGCGTATGGCAGTGCAGCAGCATGAAATGCACTGGAGGTTAGACGCCATTGTGTTACTAAGTTATAAAGCAAAGACTGGGTAGAGTAGTTGCAGTGAAGTTACTGAACTAGTAACTGGAAGTCTGGACCAAGGACGAGACAGGAGTTTAAATATCACTTAGGAATTTAGAACCAATAATTAAATAAATCTGAAGAAAAATAAATGAATAAAACACCAGTCTTTGCAATGGTAACTTTGAAACTATGGTTTGTTGAAAGAAAACTCATCTGATTCACCTGTTTTATTAGGGAAAATTGGCTGTACTGTTGAAATTTGGTCTTTATGTAATCTGAACGCATTGTAATGAGGTTGGTGTTTAACTGAGCCTCTGAAATGACCCGGCCTGTCATCCAACTCAGGGGCAATGAGGAATAGGCAATAACTACCAGCCTAAACAGAAGCGCCCATGAACATTTACAAAATAAATTTCAATGAAAAGAAGCCAATGAAGAATTTAAATGGTACTGCACAGTAGTCTTTCACCTTTTGCTTGCATGACATGACATATAAAAATGCATCAATGTAAATTCTGGTCAGAACAGAAAAACCTGTTTGCTGTGAATTAATTAGTTTTATATTATTTAGAAAGTGTTTTATTTTAAAGAACGAGCAAATAAAAAAAATTGAGAGATTTTAAAATGTTGGAGAAATTCAGCTTCGCCATTTTAGTTTTTGTCGCGGTTAGCCTGAAAACATTTACATTATTTCCTTTAACCTGAGAAGACAGCAAGATTTTAAAAGTAATGAATGAACTGCAAGGCCCATGCGGCAGGCTTTTCTCATACCTATGGTACCAGGGCCTGGCCGGTTGTCAGTCTCCACCTCAGAAGTCTGATCGGGGTCTGGAGCGTGGGCGGCTGGGAACTTGGATGACTTGATGATCTCCACGCCTGTCTTGAGTTGTGCTGCCATTGCAGCTGCATCTAGAGTGGTAATCATTGGGAACTCAGCACGTGTTATGCGTCAGTATAGACTGTGGGATTCCCCAACAACCCGCTGCAGGCCTTCACTAATTAGAGAGCTAATCGTGAAATGCTATTGTTGCAAACAAAAATATTGCATCATTTTGGCAGAGAGTCATCACATTCAAATCTAGTCCTGCAATCAAATCATCATCCTGGTCATTTTATAATTGGTTAGTTTTGAAGGTAAGCCGTAATGTAGATAACCAACATATTTAATGTAAAGTTTACGAGACCTGATGTTGGAGAACCTGTTATATTCAGAATAATGTGTGCCTTATATACTAGAAGTAATTCCTAAAAATGCTGTCCGTAAAACCCAATATTTACCTTGTTTAGCACACATTGATTTAAATGTACATGGCCATTATTTTGTACAGATTTGTTTTCCCAAAACAATTTTCAAAAAGCACAATTAAGATGTTGACCAGTATAAAGGTAACTTGTTGTTGAAAATAAATCCTCTAATTCCTAGGGAAGAGAATGCAGAAATAGCAAAGCTACTATCTTTCACCAATTCAATCTTGTTTGAGCAAGGTTCCTTATGCGAGACCAATGAGCTGACCTTAAACAAACAAAAAAATAGTAGACATCTCTGATAGAAGTTATTTTACATCCATTCTATTGTTTTATTTTTTCCATCCACGATGACCACCATCTCTGTCCTCGTAAGCCTCCTGCTCTATTAACTCCACCACTGTGGATAATCTGGCAGTGCTTTCCCCAAAAACGTCCCTTTTGCTCTTTAATAAGCTTGCCCTTGGGAATTTGTTCACCTATTGCCAAGAAAGGAGAGGCACCCTAGTCTCTTCGAAACGCTGGCCTACTGCTTTTAGTGCTCATAAATTTGTAAGTTCTAGGAGCAGAATTAGGCCATTCAGCCCATCGTTTACTCCGTCATTCAATCATGGCTGATATATCTTTCTCTTTCAACCCCATTCTCCTGCCTTCACCCCTGAAACCCTTATTAATCGAGATTATAATGCTCTTACAATGGCAGAACCTGGTGCAAATTGGCAAATCACCCATCAGCATGAAGGTTCTGATCAATGAGCACCAAGATTGTGCTTTCTGAGTGATCTCATTGCCTCAAAAATTCAGTTTGTGATTAATCCTGGACCTTGACAAAGATCTGGCTCTAGCACCATCCTCCTCAGTTTGTTTGCCTTCAGACTGAAGGTATCTTTATGGTTATCTGATTATAGTTTTTCCAACTTCAGCAACAAACCTCTCATAGGAAATTGCACACGCTGATAGTAGATAAGGCAGAGTTCTGGTTCTCTGATCTCATTGCCTTTGAGACAGCTCCCTACTGCTGTAGCACCAGTAGACGGGTAAATTTACACTTTAATTTCCTGTTATACATCCCCCATCTGTGGTGCAGATGGTGGCTTATATCGTGGATATATTTTAATAATTTGTAGGCTCTTTAATTAAATCAGCAAGTTATTACCAACTATAACACGTTTAGTGTTCCATGATACCAATCCAAACCCTGAGTTCTGGTGGAATGGTGGCACAGCTAATGGAGCTGCTGCCTCACAGCTCTCGCAACCAGAGTTCAATCGTGCTGTTGGAGCTTGGCTCACAGCCTCGTTGGACGTGCCAGTGTTGGATTCAGATAGGGAACTCCCAGAAATTGTTGGGGGTTTTATGGGAGGGGTGTTTAAGGAATAATTTAGGGAGATCTTTGAGGGATCAGAGAATTGAGAACGAGTTCAGTGCGGGTGAGGGGTGAGGGGAGAGGAGGGATGCTTAGTTTAATTTAGAAATACAGCTTGGAAACAGTTCCTTCTGCCCACCGAGAGAGACCATGCCAACCAGCGATCACTCCAACACTAGTTCTATTCTATACACTAGGGATCATTTACAGAAGTCAATTAACCTACAAACATGTACGTCTTAGGAAGTTGGGAGGGAACCAGAGCACCCGGAGGAAATCCACACGGTCACAGGGAAAACATTCAATCTCCACACCGACAGCTCCCGTAGTCAGGATCAAACCTGGGTCTCTGACGCTGTAAGGCAGCAAATGTGCTGCTGCGCTGTCCCTGGGAGGCATTGTAAAGCCCGAGGAAGTGGCAAGTATGGAACATCCCGGGCTCAGAGCTGCACCTGGACATCAGAAGCCTTGTTATTAAAGCATGGTTATTCCAAACTCAGAAAGTCAAGAAGGGAAAGTTGGCAAGGAATGACATTGCTCCAGGTGCAGCCAACAGGCAGATCACATAAACTGTACATGCTTGATCATGATTAGAATGCTCAGCTGAATTTTTGAAATGCTACAATTCGACCAGTTGATGGTGACATCAATGTTCCATTCTGATGGTAACCAATTTTCACAAAAGCAGCTTTGAGGAAATAAAAGCTGTTTTAAATATAATAATGGAAGACTAGCAGCTCTCTCACACTTATCTAATAGGCTGTTAGTGCCCTCTGGTGGCCCAGATTGCAGAACCCATCAGAAAAGTGGCAATTCTGAGTGGTTCCACCTATTGTCCACCATGACTGCTCCAGTACTTCATCGGATATCTCACAGGAGAGCCTTTAATGCGGGCAAGAGAGGCATTTTGTTTAGATAGTGTAAAGATTAAATCTACCGCCCGCCCTTCCCCTACCTTCATTTGGATGATAAAATCTTCTATTTGATGGTGTGTCCTTTTTATTTGTGGTAGAAATCAAATCATTATTATGGTAGAGAGCACAGCTCTAAAGGAAAAAAGTAGCTCCAGGAAAAAAGGACTCATTAATGAAACAAAAGTTCCTTTACTTCAAAAGCACTGCTTTCAGTAGTAGTGGCAAATAGATTCCTTTTACGAACACAATCCTGAGACAAGTGAACGGCATGGATGGAAAAAGAGGGAATTTAGCCTCCCCCCCCCCCCCATAATTTGATCAATTCATCAATTCATCCCTATTGGGAAGTCTTCTTCAAAAAGGAAATAAGTCAGTGAGATTGCTGCCAAATTGTGAGACTGATTATCTAATCTACTTTCTCTTTGAAAGAGATTGATTGCATGATTTAATATTTATTCTAGCTAAAAGGTTTAAGACTGATTAGAAAACAAAGCTTAAAAGACTCTTTTCTTCAATTTATCTTAAACATTTAAAAAATATTAAGAGTGAAGAGATTATGTTATTTAAACATTCCAATTGTGATAATTTGCTGCATAAATGTTTAGCTGAAGCATTGGAATTAATTAGACATTTACCAAGACCTACAGTTATGGAAATTCACAAGCAAACAGCACATTGAGATTAATATGAATATTGTTAGCAGGAAAACAAGGCACATATTAATGGAAAAAATGAGCCATGATCAAGCAGAACTATGATGAATAACAAAGAAACAAGGAAATGGATCTGGTATTAATCTTGAAAGTATCCTTAAAACTGTGGTAAACCATATAATGAAAGATTCTGTCCATATTTGAAAAAGTAACTTTTTCACAAAATGGTGATTCAGATACTGAGTGTTTACTGTCAGCTACCATAGACGATATTCATCGATGAGCCAAAACATTATGACCAATGACAGGTGAAGTGAATAACATTGATTATCTTGTTACAATGGCACCTGTCAGGGGATGGGATATATTAGGCAGCAAGTGAACAGTCAGTTCTTGAAGTTGATGTGTTGGAAGCAGGAGAAATGGGCAGGAGTAAAGACCTAAGCGACTTTGACAAGGGCCAAATTGTTTTGGCCAGACGACTGGGTCAGAGCATCTCTGAAACGGCAAGGCCTGTGGGGTGCTCCCGGTCAGCAGTGGTGAGTACCTACCGACAGTGGTCCGAACAGGGACAAACCACAAACCGGCGACAGGGTGTTGGGCACCCAAGGCTCATCGATGCACGAGGGCAACGAAGGCTATCCCGTCTGGTATGAACCGACAGAAGGTCTACTGTGACACAAGTCACAGAAAATTTTAATGGTGGTCACGGGAGGAATGTGTCACAATACAGTGCAACGCACCCTGCTGTGTATGGGGCTGTGTAGCCGCAGACCAGTCAGAGTGCCCATGATGACCCCTGTCCACCATCGAAAGCACCTACATTGGGCCTACCTAAACATTGTTGCAGACCAGGTACACCCCTTCATGGCAATGGTATTCCCTGATGGCAGTGGCCTCTTTTAGCAGGATAAGCGCCCTGCCACACTGCACACATTGTTCGGGAATAGTTTGAGGAACATGATGAAGTGGTCACGGTGTTGCCCTGGCCTACAAATTCTCCAGATCTCAATCCGATTGAGCATTTGTGGGATGTGCTGGATCGAAAAGTCCAATCCACGGTGGCTCCACCTCGCAACTTGCAGGACTTGCAGGATCTGCTGCTAATGTTTTGCTGCCAGATACCACAGGACACCTTCAGGGTTCTTGTGGAGTTCATGGCTGGTGGGTCGGCACTATTTTGGTGGCACACGGAGGACCAACAGCATATTAGGCAGGTGGTCATAATGTTTTGGCTCATCAGTGTATATTTAGGCTGAAAAAGGGTTCTGACCCAAAACGTCACCTAATCCTTTTTTCCAGAGATGCTACCTGACCCACTGAGTTATTCCAGCATTGTATCTATCTGTCTATATTCATAGAACCACGTTATGAAACCATGTCAGGAAGAATATCCACCCAGCTATTTGTTGGGAGCAAGTCCTTGTCGGAGGGAATACATTTGTCACTCAATTCAGTTCAGAGTGAGTTTGGGTTCAAAACTCTTTATAAACAGCCACTGATTTGGAATGAATTTGCAGTTGTACTCATAGGAGCAAGAGTATCAATGTAAAAAATGTCATATCAGTGCAGTGGGAAAAGCTTTCAATTCTCCAGCAATAGAGAAAACAATTACAAAGTGCACTAAATCCTCCCTCCAAAAATGCCTCTGGGTTTAACACAATATTGCATCCATCTCCATATTATTTGTAGTGCCCTGGATAAAAGGGAGATTACTGAGAACGACTCAAACTTCTCCACGACTCTCTGCTTGGCCAGTAACCATTGAGGCAGATGGGGGTGAGAGCGCTCATCGTCAGTGAAAATGACTGGAAGTCTCACATTCTCAACTTTGGAATTTGACTTGGTACCCGAATAACCATGAGAAAACTATCTTAAAGATCACCTGATGCAGCACACGATCCAAAACATTCACCAGACCTATCTCAAGAAAAATAGGAGAATTTAGCACCATAATGTGCCAAGTTATCAGAAGTCAAATACAAAGTAGTAAGGAACTATACCATATTGCTTGTAGATAGGAGGCTTTCTGTATATGTTAATGCCTTGGTCTGTGGAGAGAAAGTTAAACAGGTTATTGATAATTACACAAAACAATGGAATTTCTTTTTCGATACTAATTCCAAACAAAGTTGAAGATACACATGAATCTAATACAGGATGTACACACACGAGGCAAATGTCAATGTGTCATGTAATTGTGCATCAGAGAAATACCAACAATAAGCTTCAGCAACAACACAGAAAACTACAACATGTGTATAATAGTAATGCGGCAAAATGCAAAGTACTTCAAGATATGAATAATCCGAGCAAGAACAATGGCAACAATTTATGATTAATATTTCTATGTTATGCAAAGATTTGAATAATGCTACACACTGTTTCTGCTTCTGAAGTTTTCTTTATTTAAGTACATTATTCAGGCTATTTATTGAGCAAAACTATTTTTCTGGTGGTAGTCGATTTGATTATGAATGATGTTGCTTTGTCACCTGTAGCTGCAGCAGAGTTGCTTCACAGCTCCAGTGACCCAGGTTCAATCGTAATCTGTGGAGTTTCAATGTGATCCTTGTGACTACATGAATGTAATTTCATATAGGCCGGGAGCTTAATTGGCCACTGTAAATTGCCCCAACAGTGCGGCAGAGTTGGGATGGGAGTTGATAGTAGCGTTGGGAGAGCAAAATGGGATTCATACAGGATTTGTGTAAAAATGAATGATAGTCGGTACTGTCACGTCGTATGACTCCTTGCATAACTCAAGTTCCATTTAGCTTTTTAAGTTCTGAGCTGGTGATTCGGGATAATATATTAAGCATTTTGGATATTTATTAAATAGGAAAGATGTCATCCCGATTTAAAATGTAATGAAATGTGGGAAGCTCGATCCACCATCAAGTTATGTTAACTTCAGCATCTCTGCCATGTTAAGGTATGTCTCCTAAACCTGATCAGATGTAATGCACTTCAATAATAAACTGCCTGAAGCAGAACACTGATTCACGAAGGATCAACAGGTTATCATGGCTGATATGACAACTAGACACAAAACATATGGAAAATGCTATGTGCTGAAAGAGAGCGGAAATGATGACACAAGATTCTTTATCGTGCCTGCACCCTGCTGGTCAGTCAATTCAGCGCACAGATGGAAGAGAAAAGCTTGTCAATTTGAAATCTCCTTTCCAGTTTGAAGAGTTGCAATTTTTAATGGGGAAGTAGATGTGGATTGCATTGGAAATAAAACATGAAGATAAATGTTTCTGATGGTGTTACACCATCATTGTCATCTTTTCATTTGATTATTTTAATTCAGACATCAGCTTTGCTTTCTGCTTTATTTGCTATATTGCTATTTAGATCATTACTGCAATGCAATCTCTCAATTCTTTGTTTTTTGCCTTGTATGTTACAAATAATTAGTTTTTAATGTACGTTGAGACATCAGTACTACCATGGACATTTAGATTGCTATTAATTGCCGCTTCTTCATCTATATTAGTACGGCCGAGAATTGGAGTCTACACCTTCTGTTCAACCTGATGAACCTTCTCGGCACACATAGCTTTTTTGAAAGAATCTACTTTAATTCTGTCAGGTCAGCTGATAGATCTCGGCTCATGGAGCTGTCATTGCCCGTTTGATGAGGGCACTGCTACTATCTGCCTCAGAGGCATTGCTGCTATAGTTTTGCCCTGTATCGATCAGGATCAGCAACATTCCTGGTCCCAAACAGGATGCAGGATAGAGATAATGCTTGTCATATCCTAAATGAAGACTGAGGTTGGATTAGAAGCCTGGTTTAAGTTTTAATCTTTGCTGCTGAATATTCTTCAGAACCAATAATTAATTTCCGCATGCTACAAAACAATAAATTGTGTTACCACTTAAAACAGTCTGTTGGGGGGGGGGGGGGTCTTCTTTTGTTACAGTGATAAATGCATAATACAGCAGAGGCTTTGCAGTGTACTTTGCTTTTGAAATTCGGTTCTGTTGGCTCAAGTAAAACCAAATTTTTAAAACAAGGCTGATTGCACAGGTGCCAGTATATTGTTCCATTATCACACACAATTAATGAAAAATGTTGGAATTGTTAGGAATTAGGAATGTCTAGATCAAATTGAATGCGTGTGAACCTGGTAGATGTTGACGTATTTCTGGCACTAATGTAAAAACAGTCGCATGATTACTCAACCAGCACATTCTAAGGAGTCCCTGTGCAGGCCTTGCTTCAGAAGTGATCAAATAATTTTAAGTCAGGCAAATTTCACAGATTTAAAAACCATTCCAAAGAATCTGTGTGGAGAAATGTAGACAGGACATAAGAGATAGAGACATAGCTACAGCCTAGACTACAACA
The DNA here is from genome assembly GCF_053455715.1 of Rhinoraja longicauda. Classification (NCBI taxonomy): domain Eukaryota; kingdom Metazoa; phylum Chordata; class Chondrichthyes; order Rajiformes; family Arhynchobatidae; genus Rhinoraja; species Rhinoraja longicauda. The sequence continues at coordinate 27,370,095 of NC_135968.1, read as the reverse complement.
GCGACCGTTGTGATTAAACTCCTACCTGGGAGATGGAAATGTTTAGGGGTCAGAACATAAGATGGTGTTAGAGGCCTGTTGTCTGGCCGCATAGGAAGAGGGGAGCTCCGACCACTGGATGGCTCATTGCCTCCAATAAGAAGAGTAAAAAAATAATGAGAATGGCATAGACTGCTTTAAACAAAAAAATTAACACAACAAAAATGGATCTACAATAACATAAAGACAAAATCAATTCAAAGGTTAGTTAACAACTCCATAATGATGGGTTAGTTTACATAAAATAATTTATTCTTACTTGGTTAATGAAAACAAAATTACACCAAATAATAAAATGCAAAAATTTTGCTTTAAAGTGAAAATCAATTTATCTATTTTAACACCGAGTACAAATATTTGAACACTCTTGAATAATTTTGGAACAATAACTCTTCAAAATAACACTTCAGCTTATAGTTTAAAGACATATCTATTTCCAGAGAGCTAAAAAAAATCAAATTTATGGGGACTAATATCTATCCCAGGTATAAAAAGTCACTCAATGCAGATAATAAATTGTATCTTCAAAATACATGGTTGCTTTATTTCCACTCTGTCATGAATTTCAAACTCTTATTATTTTGAAAGGTTTCAGTCGCTCTGAATAAAACTTAAGATAAATAATAGCTATTACTCTTGACACACAGTAAGAACTTTTAAAGAAATCTGTAACAGCAGAAAATGTTGGAAACATTCATCAGGACGTGCGGCAGCCAGAGATCCAGAGTCATGACCTTAGGCTGGAGATATTTGTTTCTACTGCCTGAACTGCTGAGAGTTACCAACATGTTCAGCTTCAGTTTCAGATTTCCAGCATCTGCAATTTTTTGATCATCATTTACTAATCAAATGTTCATTTGGTGTGCAATCCCAAGTATGACGGGTAGATGTATTATTATTTTCACATGGACTGAATTACCATGAAAAGCTTTTTATTGCTTAGTATCCTGTTAGGGAAAAGACCACATGTGATTACAATCAAGCCGTTCACAGTGTACAGATTCAGGAAAAATGGTTTAATGTTTAGTGCAAGATAAAGTCCTGTAAACTCTGATTAAAGATAGATAGAAGGTCTACAATAAAGTAGATGGGAATCCAGGACCACTCTAATTGGCACGAGGATGGTTCAGTTGCCTGATAACAGCTGGGAAGAAACTTTGATACACAACATGGCTGGCAATTAAAAAATAACACTGACAGCTACTGGATCATGCTGGATCAACACTATTTAAAAAGATAATTTTATAAAGTCTGTTAATAGTCATTCTTTGTCAAACAATGACCATGGATGGAGTTCTGACATTTTAGGCCTAATGTTATACCAGCTACTCGTGACTCTAGCCTAGATATCGCTGGACACTGCTCTTGGAATCACAGTCCCCGCATGCCCACGTCCTATGGCATGATTAGAAATAAGCACATATGCCCGACACTTAAAATAACATATTGCTGCAGGTATTTGACCATTTGCTTCAGAACCTCTGTTTTTTGGGAGAAAAAAGGTTGATTCATTCTTATAGCGAGGTGCTTCTATTTTGGAGATATTAATCCTCTTATTATATTCAATTTGGTTGTTAACATACATTAAAGCAAATAAATCTTGGGAAAGAACAAACTAAATACAATGATACATTAAAAATAGGTTCATTTTGAAGGATAGACCTGAAGGTCTCTTTCAGGCAATGGCTGCATTTCCAGGTGGCTTTGTGCATTTGTTTATCATTAGGGATTCAACTTTGAGCAATGTTACTATTTTAAGTCATAATTAAAAAATAATAATTGATGCTCTTCTGAATACACCACTAATTGTACCTGATATCATATTTATGGTGTTATGGTCATTGAAGAAAATAATCATAATCTACGACAGCAAAATGAAAATATCAATAGTTGGGGGTTTAAATAGTGCAGGGAAGTCTGATTACTTTAAACAGCAAAGCCATACAGACAGGACTCTTCATGTTTTTAATGTTACTGTCTGAATCATAAAATGGACTATACATTTTATACACGTCAAGGACACTATACTGTAAAAGATTAGAGTATGGGGTCACAGCAAGGTACTAAAATCTACGGACAAATTAACAGGAAACTAAAAAACATTTAAAAATATTTGGACTCTTCATATTAGTTCCTAGATTTTAATTTACCTTTACTAGGAATAAGAAGTGAATAATGTAGTATGCAAACCCCTCTCCCATAATGAACCATTAGTGAGATAAAAAAAAAGTGAAATCTTAAACTTTGCTGCAGCACATTGAAATATGAACAATGAATCAAGTAATTTTGTTGCTCTTTTTCTTTAACAGTGAAACTTGTGGTGGACATAGAAATATAGAAAATAGGTGCAGGCCATTCGGCCCTTCGAGCCAGCACCGCCATTCATTGTGATCATAGCTGATCATCCACAATCAGTAACCCGTGCCTGCCTTCTCCCCATACCCCTTGATTTTGCTAGCCCCAAGAGCTCTATCTAACTCTCTTTTAAATTTATCCAGTGAATTGGTTCCACTGCCTTCTGTGACAGAGAATTCCACAAATTCACAACTCTCTGGGTGAAAAAGTTTTTTTCTCATTTCAGATTTGAATGGCCTCCCCTTTATTATTAGGCTGTGGCCCCTCGTTCTGGACTCCCCCAACATTGGAAACATTTTTCCTGTATCTAGCTTGTCCAGTCCTTTTATAATTTTATATGTTTCTATAAGATCCCCTTTCATCCTTCTAAATTCCAGTGAATACAAGCCCAGTCTTTCCAATCTTTCCTCATATGACAGTTTCTGCCATCCCGGGGAATTAACCTCATGTACCTACGCTGCACTCCCTCAATAGCAAGGATGTCCTTCCTCAAACGAGGAGACCAAAACTGCACACAATACTCCAGATGTGGTATCACCTGGGCCTTGTACAACTGCAGAAGGACCTCTTTGCTCCTATACTCAAATCCTCTCGTTTTGTAGGCCAACATGCCATTAGCTTTCTTCACTGCCTGTTGTAACCTGTATGTTTACTTTCAGTGACTGGTGTATGAGGATACCCAGGTCTCGATGCAATTCCCTTTACCTAATCTGACACCATTCAGATAATAATCTGCCTCCTTGTTCTTGCTGCCAAAGTGGATAACCTCACATTTATCTACATTATACTGCATCTGCGCACTCACTCAACCTGTCCAAGTCACCCTGCAACCTCCTGGTATCCTCTTCGCAGTTCACACTGCCACCCTTCTAATGCAATGCTACTTATAAATATGTTTCATTAAACTAAAACGTGTCAAAGGGAATTGAAAATGATATGGTTTTCTACAGCAATGTAGCTGCAATGAGAGTCAATTATCCCCCAAACTGATTTAAATCACTTCTCCAATTATTTTAGCAATTATAGACTCGGATCGACGTGTTGCAGATAGCATAATTCTCATTGCCGAGTGAATGAATTTATATGATATGTTTCTTTTAAATAATTTGCATGGATAGTGAAGTGTGGCAGCAGTTAGTGAATGTAAAATGCAAAGAGTGGAAGCATTTAAACATTTCATTTGCTTCAAAGAAAACAAAGTGCAGCAGGTCAGGCAGCATCTCTGGAAGATATGGACAGTGGATGTTTCATGTTGGGAACTTCTACAGACTAATTGGAAGAGGGGAGAGAAAACTAGAAAAGAATTGGGGGCAGCACAAAAACTGGCGAGCGATAGGTGGATACAGGTGGGAGGAGTTTTGATTGGCGGATGGGTAAAGGAACCCAGGTGGGCATATTTTTGCAAATCATTATAGATCCAATTGCTCTGGGTGCTACATACTGATTAAAGGTGGTGAATGCTATCAGCTAAAATCAAACAGCAAACACTAAACCTCTTTATAAAAAAGGGTTTGCAATGATAAGCAAGATCAATCTTTATGATTCCAGTCTTGGACATCTGAGGGGATCCAGTTACATCAACAATGGAAAATCTTCCCAAAAGCTGGACATTTTGATAGCTTTGATATAACAGTGAATTGTACTCTGTAAGTTTTTGCACTTTGTTCCCTGGAAACAGTGATGTATAATAACTCTGGGAACAATATTCTAGGGAGTGGGAAGCAAAAATGAGTACGAGTCCCAATTTCTGGCAAAACATAAATTGCTGAAGGAGCCCAGCAGGTCAGAGGGCATCTGGGGACAGAATGGACAGACATTTTGAGTCAGACAGATTGGAGTTGGGGGGGGGGGAGCGAGAAAAGGGAGATGGGGGGGAGGAGCGAGAAAATGTAGATGGGGGTGGGACTAAGCCTAGCAAGTGATAGTGCATATGGGTGATAGGGGTTTGGTTGGCATATAGGTGGAGTAAGTGCCAGAGGCTGGAGGTGAGAAGGATCAGATAGAGAGAGGAGAGAGGAGAGAAGGAGTGAAATGTAAAGCTGGACGGAGAGATGTGGATGGAAGGAGACAGGGGGTAGGGGAAAGAGGAGGAATGAAAGGAAAATGGATGACTTGGGATGGGAGATGATTGTGCAAAGGAGGGGAAAAGAGCAGGGTGTATGTGTGTGTGGGGGGTGAATGGAGGTAGATGGAGTGATAGGAGCAGAATTAGGCCATTCTGCCCATCAATACTCCGCCATTCAATCATGGCTGATCTACCTCTCCCTCCTAACCCCATTCTCCTGCCTTCTCCCCATAACCTCTGACATCTGTACTAATTAAGATGGTGGGAGAAATGTGAACACACTGGGGCCGGGCAACCTGTGAAAATAAAGGGCAGCAGGTTATCATTTGAAGTTGGAGAATTCAATGTTCATGCCGTTGGGTTTTAGTTTAGTTTAGTTTTAGTTAAGAGATACAACACTGAAACAGGCCCTTCGGCCCACCAACTCTATGCTGACCAGCGATCCCCGCACATTAACACTATCCTACACACACCCGGGACAATTTAGAATTATACCAAGCCAATTAACCTACAAACCTGTACATCTTTGGAGTGTGGGAGAAAACCATAGTTCCCGGGGAAAACCCACGCGGCCTCAGGGAGAATGTACAAACTCCGCACAAGCACCTGTAGTCAGGATCGAACCTGGATCTCTGACGCTGTAATGCAGCAACTTTAGCACTTCACCACTGTGCCACCGGGTTGTAAACTACCCAAGTGAAATACAAGGTGCTGTTCCTCTAGTTTGTTTGTGGCCTCACTCTAGCAATATGGACAGAAAGGATGAAATGGGAAGGGGCGTTAAAGTGGTTAGCAATTGGGACATCCAGCAGGCCTGAGATCTGGCTTTACATTTTGAGTACTGGGTTGTTCAACATAGTGGATTTGTTTAAATGCTGTCACTGTGGAATTCGAGTGGGCTGGCCAGAGGTCCATATTTGCACTGAGGAGAAACAAGCGCTTCCCTGGGTCTTTTTGGCAAACAGTGAGGAAAGGGCTTTGGGAAGATCCCACGGGAGTTAACAGTTGTAGATGGGGGAAAGAGGATGAAGTCTGGAACAGGAGGCTGTGCTGATCCTGGACTCAAAGAAGTTTTGACTAAATTGTAGGACTGCTTTTTGCTTTTTACCAACAGCTGACCTGTTTCAGCATGTCAGGAAAGATTTTCTCTGAGATCCTGAGTGAAATGCCTTTGGGGTCTGATTAAACTCTAAGGATCTCAGATCGTGTAAATTTGTGAGGAAACTGAAGCTAAATGTCTCACCTGTTGATAGAACCATGCATGTTTGCAATTCAGACACTGACAAAAGGTTATGTACAGGCAGGTTTAGTAAATTGCTCATCTATATTTCAACCAAAAGTAAAGATTTCCAGATAGAACAACATCCTTGTTTTTATTGGACTGCATTAAACATAGAAAAATACTGTATGTGTAGCAGTATCCTGATCCTGCTTTTTCCCCATATCCCTTGATTTCTTTAGCCCTAAGAGCTAGATCTAACTCTCTCTTGAAAACATCCAGTGAATTGGCCTCCACTGCCTTCTGTGGCAGAGAATTCCACAGATTTACAACTCTCTGGGTGAAGAAGTTTTTCCTCTGCTGTAACATCTTTAACAATCGACTCAAGCATCTTCCCCACTACCGATGAAAGGCTAACTGGTCTATAATTCCCCGTTTTCTCTCTCCCTTCTTTCTTAAAAAGTGGGATTTACATTGGATCAGTTCCTGTGGACTGGAGGGTAGCCAGAGTCGAAAGAACATTGGAAAACGATCACCAATGCATCCACGATTTCTCGGGCCACCTCCTTGAGTACCCTGGGATGGAAACCATCAGGCCCTTGGGATTTATCTGCCTTCAGTCCCAACAGTTTACCCAACACCATTTCCTGACTAATGTGGATTCCCTTCAGTTCCTCCCTCCCACTAGATCCTCGGTCCCCTACTATTTCTGGGAGATTGTTTGTGTCTTCCTTAGTGAAGACAGAACCAAAGTACTCATTTAACGTTCTGCCATTTCTTTGTTTCCCATTATAAATTCACCTGCCTCCGATTGTAAGGGACCTACATTTGTCTTCACTAATCTTTTCCTTTTTACATTTCTAAAGAAGCTTTTAGAGTCAGTAAAGCTTTTAGAGTCCAGGGCATTTAACAATAAATTGTACAAGGGTCGTGAGCTCTGGCCTGAAAGGAATGAATGAGGTCGATGCCCATATGCCAAAAGAGCTCCAAATAATTAAACATCACGCAACTCTTACATAATTGTGATCTATGTAAATAAATAACATAAACGCAAACTTCCAACATGAAGAAAATACTGGAAAACATTTCAGCAGGTCATAAAAATGGAAACAACACCACGAAAAAAAAAGACACAAAGTGCTGGAGTAACTCAGCGGGTCAGGCAACATCACTGGAGAACATGGATAGGTTCTTAAAGAAGGGACCCGACTTGAAACGTCACCTATCCATGTTTGCCAGAGATGCAGCCTGGCCTGCTGAGTTACTCCAGTACTTTGTACCTTTCTGTGTAAACCAGCATCTGCAGTGCCTTGTATCCACCACCAAAAATAAGATGTGTGAATCTGAAAAATAGAGTTGCATTTACATAATGTCTTTGACACACCTATCGGAATTTCTTTAAGCGCTTTAAAGATGAAGTTGCCAATGAGCACCTGCCAGCCTCTATAAATAGTAAAATATTTTGGTGAGGTGTACAAATTGATGACTGAAGGATAATTGCTTTCCCTCAAAATAGAGCATGGGATCTTTAATAAAAAAAAAACCTCAGATGGCAGATTGGGCTTAACAATTCAATTAAAACACATTTTGTCCAATAGTGCTAAACTATTGAAGTAGAAACAAAGAACTACAGATGCTTGTTCGTACCAAAGACAGGCACAAAGTGCTGGAGTAACTCAGTGGATCAGGCAGCATCTCTGAAGAAAAAGGATGGGTGACATTTTGGGTTGGGACCCTTCCTCTGACCTGAAACAAAACCCATCCTTTTCCTCCACAGATACTGCCTGATCCGCTGGGTTGCTCCAGCACTTTGTGTTTATGTATTGTGCAGCAAGGTCAGCCTTGATCTCTGGAGTGGCAAAAGAACCCAAAACCCTTGCGACTGGGAGACTGTTAAAGGTGAGCCACATAACTAACATATAAACATTTTCCATCATCATACAGTCTGCCATGATACCACTCTTAAAATGAAACCAATACACAGCTGAAAAATAGAAGAGTATCACTCAACCTGCAAAAAAACCCAACTCTCATCATGACCAGTTATGTGAAATTAATTGACCATTATTATGACTGCTTTTGTGATATGATTCTGTGAGATGAATGGCCCAGCTGTTGTCAGGGTTGTGTGATTGGAATTCTTCACTTACCAGGCCTGTGAAAGTGCTGTGGACTCCGGACAACAGTGGGTGTGTAGCAGTGACAGCTGTAGACAGGAGAGCTGATGGAGCCCTGGCTGGAGGACCTGTGCACCGTTCGATCACGAGCGTCATGGCATCCCTGAAATATATTTCCATGTGTTACATCCTCGGCTCAAACAACAAAGAGAGCCTTACCGTCTTATGTTTTAAAGTGACCCATCTCAATGAGAGAGCTGAGAAAGAATTTGAGTGTGAAGTGAACATACAATGAGACCAGAATGGTACAAATGTATCAATAATTAAAGCTGAAAGCATCTCAGCTGAGTCCATCTAAAGGGATCATCCAACTTTAATGACATAGAGTCTTAGAATCATACTATATCACTGTGTTGTTAAAGTCAAAGACTGACAGTAAAGAATTAATCAACTACACAATATTACTCTATAAATGAGAATTACTCTCTGTAAAGTAGGAATGGCCTCAATTTCAAATTAACAGCTTCTCTTGAAAAATAGACTAAATAAAATCATTCCTTTTTTTAATATCATCTGTTACTGGAAGATTTAAAATATGCAGTAAATAATTTATTCTGAAGAAGGTCATTGGTAGTACAATAAAATATTAAATATCTGTGTTCATTGGAGACTCTTTGAGAATATGGGGATGATAAAAAAATTATTGTTAATGCAAACTCAAAGGTCCTTTTCCATGCTTTGTGATTGCAGGACTCTGAATAACAGGATGTAGATAATGTCAAATAGCAGTGTTTTCTAGCTTGCATCCTTAAAAACTGTGCACCTGCATCATATTTTGTTCAGTATGAGCTAAAGGATATTAAGAGTATCTGCGAACCTATATCCCAATGTGGTTGCACAGTGTATTTACACTGTTATTTTCAGGTCTAAATTTAAGCTGTAATTATTTTTTAGAAATTGTTGATTTCGTTAACATGGTCAATAATTTAAAACATTTTTTTAAATGCACGGAATATGTGCAAGCGGTAAAAAAAAACAGACTTTACAATCCTGTGTACTATTATTTATCAGTTCTAATTGCTATCCAACTGTGGCCTCTTCCTTTATCAAACCCCTTTCTTTGATCTTGACACTCTTCTGGAAACTTCAGGCTTGTGTTGTATTTGAAATGTGCAACAAATTACAATTTTCTTTTTGGGAGGGGGGAGGTGGAAAGGGTGTCAAGCAAATTAGTTTCAGCTCATCACACAACTGTTTTACCACAGGTCCCTGGCTTTGTTGCCAGCTGAGGTTCAAACGCCTAACACTGTAGGCAACATTGCTCATTTAGTCCTTCCAGCTGTGCCTCATGAAGGTTCTCTGATGAAACAAAGAACCTGCAGATCGATGCTGCAATAAATGTAGTTGGGATTTTAGTTTGATTAAGCCTTCAGTCAGATCCGTTTGCGGCATTTTAAGTCGACTGACAATCGCATTGAACAAAACTGCTTTAAGATGGTGCTGAAGGTACACTTTTGATCTCAGTGGAAATTTTGTGCTACCACGTTAGAATGCTCGATTAAAATTGGCTTAGTTAAGACTGTGTAAGCAGCAGCCTCTCAGCAGTCCTTTAACAAGCTTGATTTTTCAGGGGTTGAGTTTTTGGTCAACATCATGCAGAGCCAGAAAGCTTGAAGAAACACAACTTTTGTTCCAACTTTGTCAGAAAGCATTATTACTTCTTTTCACTAAAAAGAACAAAAAACTGCACAACAGTTGCAGTGTACTCCTGGCTGGCCAAGCGAAGGATACGAAGTTAAAAAAAGTAACGTTAGTCAAAGCTAACTCAACTTCTTACTTTAACTGAAAGAAAAGGCACAAGGACAACAAAATGATTTGAATCACATAGAGAATCACAAGACAGGAAGATAGACACCAGACAGGACCTGAACACAGGAAGAAAAGTCAGTAAGGAGGTGTGATAGATTTAGAAGAGGATTTAGGAAGGTAGTTGAACTGGCATTATTGGGCTTTATTTAACATTTTATTAAATATTTTTCAGACACAAGAGCAGTTGGGTAAAACCAACATAGTGCATATAAGACAGTGGGAAAAAAACCATGGGAATAGGAGTCAATTTTTGACTTGTAAGGAGATAGTTCACTTAAAGTTAAAAAAACTGAATATAATACAGTGTAGCCAGTATTTATAGTCATCTCACCAGTAGGTCAGTATGATTGATAGGCACAGAGTGCTGGAGAACTCAGCGGGTCAGGCAGCATCTCTGGAGAAAAAGGATGGGAGACGTTTCGGGTCAGGACCCTTCTTTAGACCTGACTCAAAATGTCACCTATCCTTTTTCACCAGAGATGCTGCATGATCCACTAAGTTGCTCCAGCACTTTGTGTCTCTCTTTGATATAAACCTGCATTTACAGTTCCTTCTCCACAGGTCAGTATGACAATAAACCATAGACAATAGGTGCAGGAGTAGGCCATTCGACCCTTCAAGCCAGCACCACCATTCAATGTGATCATGGCTGATCATTCTCAATCAGAGACAGAGGTTCACCTGCACCTCCTCCAACCTCATCTATTGCATCCGCTGCTCTAGATGTCAGCTTCTCAATCAGCACCCCGTTCCTGCCTTCTCCCCATACCCCCTGACTCCGTTATCCTTAAGAGCTCTATCTAGCTCTCTCTTGAATGCATTCAGATAATTGGTCTCCACTGCCTTCTGAGGCAGAGAATTCCACAGATTTACAACTCTCTGACTGAAAAAGTTTTTCCTCATCTCCGTTCTAAATGGCCTACCCCTTACTCTTAAACTGTGGCCCCTGGTTCTGGACTCCCCCAACATTGGGAACATGTTTCCTACCTCTAACGTGTCCAACCCCTTAATAATCTTATATGTTTCGATAAGATCCCCTCTCATCCTTCTAAATTCCAGTGTTTACAAGCCTAGCCGCTCCAGTCTTTCAACATAGGACAGTCCCGCCATTCCAGGAATTAATCTAGAAAACCTACGCTGCATGCCCTCAATAGCAAGAATATCCTTCCTCAAATTTGGAGACTAAAACTGCACACAGTACTCCAGGTTCGGTCTCCCTAGGGCCCTGTACAACTGCAGAAGGACCTCTTTGCTCCTATACTCAACTCCTCTTGTTATGAAGGCCATAACAAGAAGTTATGAACTCCTCTTGTTATGATTGCATGGTACTCCCTTATAATTGATTTATTATGAAAATAATTGGTGTACTACAATCCCTGGCATAAATGTCAGAGGCCAGTTAATGGCAACTGCAAGTATCCATAATTAATTTCCTTAATTTAAGTGTGAACATCATTTATCAGGTATGCAAGTCTTTGAAATAACAGCCAGGATCCCGTGTTAGAAGTAGTCCTGATCACACTTACTGCAGGATACATTTCAGAATCATCAAACAGCAGTGGTACAGGGTGACACAGCATTGTCCTTGTGTATCTCCTACATCTTAAATGTAGCAACACTGCAATCAGCTTTAGCAAGCGACAAAACATCTCAGTGCCTGTTGTTCTCAATGGCTCAGTGCAGGGCGACACAGTGGTGCGCGGTAGAGATGCTGCCTCACAGTGCCAGAGACCCAAGTTCGATCCTGTCAATGGATGCTGTCTGTATGGAGTGAGAGGGACCAGGTAAATACTGGAGTGACAGACCACCAATAGCAATCCCATATCTAGCCCCTTGTATTTCTCAATAGGGAAAATATCAGGGCAAGCACCTGTGTAAAACAACAGCGAGTTCCAATTAATGTGAACCATGCCGTTTACGTGTTTTTGTTTGATGGATCAATCCTTCTATGGATTTCTGTTTAAATTGGTCCAGTCACCAATAATAAACAGAAAAGATCAATCACTCTATGCCAGAAAGCAATTGCCAACAGAAAATGTTCTTTTCGCAAGGATTGGTGGTATTTATGGGACTTTTAGATAGGCACTTGGAAATGCAGGGAATAGTGGGATGTGGATCTCGTAGAGGCAGATCAGACTCATTTATCTCGGCATCATGTTCCGCACAGTTATTGTGGGTCGAAGGGCCTTGTCCTGTGCTGTTGTGTAGGTGATATTGTCCACACTGTTACAGAGACAGAATATACCAGAATACAGTGAGTATACTATCTATGGCCCTTTTGATGACTTCCTCATTAGAGTCGTCTTGAGTAATTAAGACAACAGTAGACTGCATTTTTGATTTGAAAGACAAGAGGCAGAATAAAACAAAAATTGGATTGCAATCAGTCTAATCCATTCGATGAAGACCTCCCACCTAAAAGGTCAGCATGATATTTCTCGTTTAGATACTGCGATACATTTCCAGCAATTAATATTTTAATTTGAGATTTCTAGCATTGACAGATTTCTGTTCATCTGCACGAGAAGATGGTAAGTGAGTGATGATTACATTGGGCTCCACTGTGATGTGCTTTGCTTCAGTATCCCATGAGTATTGTTAAACCAAACTTCACCATTCTATCGAAGATAGGCACAAAATGTTGGAGTAACTCAGCGGGTCAGACAATATCTCTGGAGAAATGGAATAGGTGACGTTTCGGGTCAAGAGCCTACTTCAGACTGGAATGTCTTTCAATGAAACGTCACCTGTTCCTTTTCTCCAGAGACGCTGCCTGACCCGCTCAGCATTTTGTGTCTATCTCAGGTGTAAACTAGCATCTGCAGTTCCTTCATTCACAATTCTACCCATGCATTGAAGAATACACTATGGCAGGAAGCAAAAGAGGATTGCAAAGAGAAGGCTGAGAGGTGAATGTGAAGGGATATACTGACCTCAGCTGAAGGTGTAGGGGAAAGTGTCCTTGGCGACTGGTAGATATTTTAAAAAAGAAAAAAATACATGTAAAACCATTTTTCTGGGAAACATCAGATATAAATTAAATAAGTCTGAGAAAATGACTCACCATAAACCTTTTGGTTTATTTCTGGGGCATATGGACTCAGACAAAGACATTTCATGATTTAAAAAAAAGGTAATGTTACATTACACAAAATATTCTCATATATGCCATAATGAAACAGATGCAAGTCAGGAAAACATGAACAAACTAAATCAATAAAGCATGAGCGAACACACACAAATTGTTAATGCTGATATTAAAAATAATTGCTTATTCATAGATAGAATTTCCAAAAGTGCTGAATGTGATTGTGTTCCTTCTTTGACTATTTCAATTTAGCAAAGGGGATCTCAGCCAAACACATTATTTAGAAATTATCCAGTGCATTTGATTAGAATTGTGTCTTTTTCCTTGTCTGGACTAATTGATAGCTCACCTTGAGTAACAGTCCACTATTAAGTTAAGCAAAAAGTATCATTGAGTGCTTGTATAGTGCAGGCGGCAGAGTTCATGAGAAAATAAGAGGGGGCAGCGAGTGTGGTGTAGTCATCCTGCCACTGCGTTCCTTCATGATCAGCAGTCTCCCTTTTGTGCCTCACCATTATCCATATGGGAGCTGAAACGCTAATAATTGGCAGATTAGACAACTGAGGGGCCCTTCTAGTCAGTTTTGTCTCAAATGTTGTTCAACATCAAATGTCCAGCTGCAGCAAGATTTATTAAATTGCATTCAGAATTGGGAACGTTGGCTCCTCTTTATTTTGTCTTATTTGAGCTAAAACCAACTGTAACACTACTACTAGAATGAGATCATCTAACTCAATTCAGATTCAACCAGTGAACTGTAGGTGGCTCACTATTGCAGTGTGCAATGATGCTTACAACATTGCAAGAACCTCAACATATGAAATCATACATCATGGAAGTAGGCCAATTGTTCCATTGTGCTGTAGTTCTTTATTTATGTTACTAAGCTGCTCTTTCCTCATGATCCGACGATTTATTTCCTCTTTCAGGTAATTAACCCCATCAATGTTTTAAGCTACTCAGAAACTTGCTTTTAATATCCGCTCAGTCAATGTACTCCACATTATCATAAGTCGTTGAGCTGCATCAAAGTCTCCTCATCTCCTCGACAGATTTTTTTTTTTGACACTCCTCTTAAAACTGAACACCTGCCAATGGAGGGAGGCTTGCTTCTCAGGGAGAATTGTTCATCCCTCCAGATACAGTCACAACATTCCACTTACACTGTAATGCTGCCACAGAACTCAGGACTGCAGACTCTAGTAGGGTGCAACAATAAGTTAGGTAATACCTGTCACAAGGCAAAAGCAAATCACGGCTGGCCTGTCCAAAAATAACTGTATGTACCCTGGCCTCGCAATTGGCAGATAGCAAGAGCTCTCTTTGGTGTTGTTACTTCTGGGCCTAGTAACAATGTTGTCAGAGGAAGGCTGTGGCGAAGCGTGAGTAGAGTAGATTGCCAATCCTTTCCCGGACAACTTGGCTCTGCATTTCTACGTTCAAATCATTTATCATTTTGAGAGAAATATAGTAAGCAGAGGTAATCTGCACAATGCTCTTGTGGCACCTTCAATAGTTGTAGTCTCCCCATCCACAACGTTTATAAACTACAATATATCAAAACTGCTGGTTTTTTTTTGTATTGTGTATTTCACACAAGGCAAGAACCTCAAGCTCAGAGCAAATTTAATTAAATCATTTCTTTGAAGCATTTGCCCACATTCCTCACTGATAACACTGAACTTGGCTTTTCTCCTTTTCACACATAAAAGAATTCCATGAACCATCAGACTGTGACATTTATTGACAGCAATCCCAGGAATGATCACCCTCTCAAGCATCCAAGTACAATTATATGTTATTTTGGCCCCAAGTTTTAGAGGACACGCCATGACTACACAGCTCATAGCACACGCGTTTTCACAGTAAAAATATTTTATAACTTCTTTCAATTTTATGCTGATTTTCCAAAATGTTGCATTATTGTGGACTGGTACTATTGAAGCAAATTATTATAATATCTAATTGTATGTTACACAACCAAACCATATACTGGACTCAGGTAAGTAAGACAGGTTAGGAGTTGAATGATTTGATCATTTTAGAAATGATAGGAAGCGTCCGATCAAGGATGGAATTTTAATTTGGCAAACATTTCTTTCAATTTGTAACGCTGCTTTAAAAATGAGACAAATTTGACAATGGAGAATATTCTCCCAAGAGGAACCAGTCCATGAGAATTGATCTGCTTTCTTAAAAACCAGCCCAAATTTCAATGAGTTAATAAAGTTAGTAGGGTCAATAGAAATATGCTTCACACATATTTTCACAAGAAACCTGCAACAATTCCAGCACCCAAATACAATTAATTTCAACTGGCCAATTATCCCCATTAATAACAAACAAAAGAATCAATGGTAAAATATCAAAGTACATAATTTCATTTATTAGTTTCCTTGCTTCTGCTTTAGATGGGAAAGTAGAGAATGGTTCATTCAGCTGATGCAGAGTTCGCCCAGGTTTTCTGCTGGTTTCTATTGACCCTTTAGCCTCGGCAATCAGTGAAGTTAATTGCATTCCGAACCACAAGAGTTCTTGTGCAAAAAAACTCATCACCAATTTACAGTTTCCTCTGAAAAATGAGTCGTTGTCGCTTCCTGCGCATTGACACTGTCAACAAAGAATCCGTTTTTCCATTTTCAGCACTGCGCATTAATTTATAACCAACAAACTCTTATTGAGTCCCAGATTTCTAATGTAAAGCTCTGAATACAAATATCTGCTATTCAAGTGCTGCCTTATCCCAGGAATCAATCCACGCTGTAACAGTATCCAAGGAAATTATGTCCTCCTTTAATTTGCCATCCAGCCAAAGACAGGCCTACAAAAAAAAAGACAACATGCTGGAGTAACTCAGCGGTTCAGGCAGCATCTCTGGAGAACTTGATGTTTTGGGTTGGGACCTTCTCGTCTGAAGAAGGATCCCGACCTGAAACATCACCTATCCACGTCCCCCAGAGATGCTGCCTGGCCCAATGATTTACTCGAGCACTATGTGCTTTGTTTTGCAAAACAGCATGTGGAGTTCCTCACTTCTACAAAATAAAGGTTCATTTAAGCTCAATTTCTTGATGTTCAGTTTGTATTCTTTACACTTCCACCAGAACTGCTACCCTCCCAAATGTCAAGCATCTATACTGGTTTGGGTTTCCATCTTGAGTTAATAGGATCTCCAAATACAAAACCTCTTTGGATTTTCTACAAACTTCATTGAGAGGATTGGGACAAACAATCTGTCCACTGGCTGTTACAAGTGGATCAAAAATGCAAGTTTATCCCAGGATATCTAGCGAAACAAATACAAGACAATGAATGGGTAAGATTAATGTACCTCTCCCATACTATGACGCTCATGTCTATCTTCAATAGTAGCACCGAAATATGGCTCATATGTGATCAGGTCAGGACGTTCAATATCATAAATGGCCTTAACTTTGGGGATCGCAGCCAGATCCTTATAGTCAAGAATCTCATTGTCCACTTTTGCCTGGGAAAAGAAAATATAGAAGAATATTTCAGAGCTTAACCAATCTGATGTAATCGAATTTCTTAATCTCAAGCGAAAATACAAGATAACAATATCATGTCTAAAGAAAAAGAAATGAAGACCAGTATTTCAAATGGGGCGGCATTGCTGCCTTACAGCGCCAGGGAACCGGGTTTGACCTTGAATATGGGTGCTGTCTGTACAAAATTGTACGTTATCCTCGTGAGCACGTGGGTTTTCTCAGGGTGCACCAGTTTCATCCCACATTCCAAAGACGTACAAGTTTGTAGGTTAATTGGCTGCAGTAAACATTGTAAATTGTCCCTAGTGTTTGGGATAGTGCTCGTGCACTGGGCTTGCTGGTTGACATGGACTCGGTGGGCCGAAGGGCCTGTTTCCGCACGGTATCTCAAAACGAAACTAAACCAAATGGAACAAGCAACAGGGAAAACAAGGTCTTTGGTTATGTTTTCATACATTGGCAGCTTCAAGGCAACTGGATTTGTAAAGATAACTTAATATTCTTGCACACATTTGCACTGCAGATCAAGGAGGATTTTGCCCCTAATTTGTTGAGTGTGTTTCATCAATTCCGCAGATACATCCAGAATAGCAAGGGTTGGGTACACGTTTTGTTTACTTTAGAGACACAGTGTGGAAACAGGCCTTTCAGCTCACAGAGCCCACACTGACCATCGATCACCTGTTCACACTAGTTCCATGTTATCCCACTTTTGCATCTCCATTCCCTGCACATTCCCTCCAAACCCGCACGTCTTTGGGATATGGGAGGAATCCGGAGCACACCAAGGAAACCCATGTCGTCACAGGGAGAATGTGCAAACTCCATACAGATACCACTCGAGGTCAGGATTGAACCCATGCTACAAAGTCATGCACCTTCAACCAATGCACCAAAGGAAAATATAATTCATGAAACCAAAGTCAAACTGGGACTACTGCTGTTAGTTGAGTTCAGACTTCTAAATGTAAAGATCACACATCAACATTCCTCTCGAGGAAAGGATTGCCAGCATTGGCACTTCATCTACTCGCACACCATGAGATTTCGCAGAATTTGCACAAAATCTTTTGGCACCTTTGGTAGGGTTTGCACTGTTGGAAGTGGAACGGACTGACTGCCTCAGCATGCTGCCACTTATGACCATCAAAATGTCTTTCCACCATCGCGTGGGGGAGAACTTGGTCTTCGCAGCAAGTTAAATAAAATGTAGTTAGTTTCTCTTGCGAGCCATTTGATTTTTTTAAATTCCACACTAGGCTCGAGCAGCACCTGCAGTACAAGGTATCCGGGGCATCTAGCATTATGAGATGCTATTGACAGCAAATGTCATGTAGAAGATTATTATTGCTTGAGTTATCAACACAACATGCTTCCTGTTTGGGTTAGCAATTCAGTCAGATTGTAGAAGATAAGGGGAAAATCCTTCACCAAACGCTTTTAATTTCTCCAAATACTCTGAGTTCAAGAATGAGGAAATCTCTCACTGTTACTCACGTATATTGTGTGGCCAGGAGAACTGGAGCCAGGTCTGGAGGAAATACTTTCAGAAGAAGATCGAGTTGGCTGCAAATAGAAGAGAAGAAAAAAATAAAATGAGTCTTATGGAAGTGGACTCTGTGACAACATGATCAAAGCAGAACCCTTTCCAAGAACATTTCACAGCAAAAGTGGAAAGAGATGAAGTGCAAGTTCAAGATGTCCAATGTCCAAGTCTCGAGAAGATCCTTTTTTTTACATCCTTCTTTTCCTTTGTGGCGAGCATTGAAATTGCTGCCATTTCATTTATTTCTGGCTGGCAAGGTTAAATACATTAGATCTGGGACAATGGTTTTGTGTGCCGATCATTTCAGTTGGCCCAGGGTGGGAGAGAGGGAGGAGGAGGAGGAGGAAGGGTCAAGGGTGATGGGCTTGCATTTCCATCCTCTGAAGCACATAAATTAAATGGAAATTAATACCAGATCTTCAGTGAGCATGACTGAACGGAAAAGCAGACTGATATCAAAATATCCTTGATGTGATGTGGAAACCACCAATCATTTTGAACAAGAAAGTTACACTTTGCAATATGCAAGACGCTAATAAGGAACCAAGTCCACTTCAATTAAGAAGAATAGGTATTTGTCACAACAGTACCAGAACAAAACACCTTTGTGCTGCCATGATTGAACATCGATGAGAATATTACGAGCAGAACAGAGAAGACATTAAACTGAATTACACAAATTGTCAATAACCAATTCCTGACAAGAAAAGTACACTTTCAAACACCATCATAATTAAAGGGAGTATATGCGCTTATCCACTTAAAAGAGCTGGTCTTCTTGCAAGAATATGATAAACTGTCAGTTGTCATAATAAGGTATTTCAATTGAGGAACCAGAGATTATTTTGAACTTATTTGTGTCAGTCATTCAACAAGTCAACTGAAATGTAGCTTCTGATGATCATGAGCCGAGGACACTTCTCTTTCCTTCATCACCTTACATTCACATTCTTTAGGGCAGCGGCGGTCTCATAACGCCAGAGACCTACGTTCAATCCTGACCTCGGGGGACCTGCCTGTGTGAAGACCTGTCACTGCGTGGGCTTCCTCTGAATGCTCTGGTTTCCTCCCACAATCTAAAAATATGCATGTTTGCAGGTTAATTGGCCTCTGTAAATTGCCCTTTGTGTGAAACTGAAATAACATAGAACAAGCGTATGGGTGATCATTGTCCAGCGAGGACTCGGTGGGCCAAAGGGCCTGTTTCAATGCAGTATCTCTAAACTAAACTAAACTAAATCTTTAAACACAAAGGGGGTGTGCAGTTCAACTGTTCATTGGTGGTTGCAGGTTTCATTTTGCAACAGCGACTGGGAAAATGTGAATGCATGATCAGTGTACCTTCAATTTTCCACCCACCCAAAGAGGCATTGATGCTGCCTGCTGTTCATTCCCAGAGCAGCAAGACCTAAACGTGCATTCACAATGCAATGCTACCACATTGGCATATCAAATCCCAAGCAACATACTTTTCTAAACTGACTTTGATTGATTGATTGAAAAAAAGGATCAGCATCAAAACGGGGCCTTTGACCCACCGAGTCCATGTCGACCATTGGTCACCTGTTCACACTCGTTCTATGTCATCCCATGCTCTCATCCACTCCCTACTCACTACTAAGGCAGTTTATAGATGCCAATTAACCTACAAACCCCAATGTATTTAGATTTGTGGGAGAACCCAGAGGAAACCCACACGGTCACAGTGAGAACATGCAAACTCCGCACAGACAGCACCGAGGTCAGGATCGAACCCGGGTCTCTGACGTGTGAGGCAGCAGATCTACCACTGTGCACCACTGTGACCCTTTTCTGAAATGTGGAAAATAATAATTCACTGTTTACTTCTACCATTACATAGGGTATCCACACAGCAATGATATTAATTCAAGCCAACTATTAAGATTTTCAAAATTAGGTTCAATTGAAAAAGATTGTTGATAGCCTCGACTGATATGAATTGAAACATCATCTTCCACTGAAGCACTCTGAACTGAATACAAGCTTCCCATTCTCAAGCATAAACATACCTATTTAATTGCGATTATAGGTCAAAGCCAAACATAAAGCAAAGGTCAGTTCCTGCTGTGATAGCTACAAACAGATTACTTGCACCTAATTTTATAATACCCCCTCTGTTAACTGCTTCCTGGGCACCAACTTAGATTGCACTGTAATTTACCCTGCATGACAATGTCATTCACCCTGAGCTCGTGTCTCACTCACATGGGGATCAGTGTCTCTGAATAAAGAATAATGACTGGTTTATGCGTCAAGTCTAATATATATATTTCATTCTTCAATAACTAAATGTTTCATCAATTCTAAATCATGTACATAATATAACAGAACTACACCGAATCATATAAAATGTGGAAAGCAGGCACAAAATGCTGTTAAAGCATTTATAGTTTAAATGATGTGCACTTTGAATACAATGCGATGGAATTGTTCTGTTTTATATATTCACAGAAATGTACACCATGGAAACAAGCCTCTTCGACTCAATGAGTCCCCACTGACATCTGGCACCCATTTACACTAATCTTACATTAATACTGTTTCTATTATTCTCTCCACATTCTCATCCACTCTTCACAGATTCCATCACTTATCTTCACACGGGGGACACCTTACAGTGGCCAATTAAACTGTCCGCCTGCACATTTATGAGAAGTGGGAGCGGAGCAGCAAATCTGCAGGAAATCCACTCAGTCACAGGGAGAATGTGCAAACTTAATCCAGAGAGCACTCGCAGTCAGGATTGCACTCAGGTCTCTGGTGCTGTGAGGCAGTGGCTCTCATGGCTGTGGTACTCTGTTCTTAAAATGTATGGACCAAAATGACATTGTGCACATTTCACACCCCTTCCCTTTTCCCGTTCCCACCCACTTCCCCCAAGCCCGCCAGTGCTGCTGCCTGCCTGCCTGCAATTGCACTTGTGTGTGGCAACATGTGTCATTATAAATGCACTTGTACCAAAAGACAAAGTGCTGGAGGAACTCAGCAGTTGAGCGGCAACTGTGGAATTAATAGATGGGCAATGTTTCGGGTCGGAACCTTCTTCAGGCTTGTAGGTGTAGGGTGGAGAAGGCTGGTGCAGCAAAGCCTGGCAAATAATAGGCGAGTAGAGATGAAGGGAGTTTGATTGTCAAATAGGTGGAGTAAGTGACAAAGTCTGGAGGTGAAAAAGAGACACCAGGGTGTCAGATGTGGGGTGGAATGTAAAGGTGGAAGGGGAGTTTTGGATGGAAGGGGACAGGAAAGATGGGGGGATAAAAAGGAAATGTGGGACTTAGGGAGATGGGAGGTGAAAGGAGCAGGGTGACCAGGAGAGTGGGAAATTGAGGGAGAAATACATGTGCAATGTGGGGTTGGGGGTAGGAGAAAGAGAAGTGGGTAATAATTGAAATTAGAGAAATCAATTATAGGTAACTAATCAAAACCACCCCCCTCCTTCTTTGACCCCGCCGCCCCCTTCCCTGTGCAGACCCAAAAAGTCACCGATCCATGTTCTCCAGAGATGCTGCCTGACCTACTGAGTTACCACAGCACTTTGGATCTTTAATTGGAGAATTCAAATGTTCAAATCTTTGAGTTGAAGGCTACCCAAGCAATATATGAGGTGCTGTTTCTGCAGTTTGTGTGTGGCCTCACTGGCAATCGAGGAGCCCAGAGACAAAATGTGTCAGATGTTGCAAATCTGAAATTAAAATAGATTTGTATTGGCAAATAATTATTTAACATATCACCCGTCTTTCACTCAAAAAATACTATACTGTATAATTAGGTGTTCCAGGTAGATTCAGTACCACTATCAGTGATGATAATAACCTTAGGTGTAAGATTACATCATTCTGGTATCAATAACAACTTAATTTGTTTAACCCCCCTGCAGCACGAAATGCCAAGCCTCAAATCCATGTTCATATATTTGCAAATAAATATAATTCTTAGACATATATTTACTCTTTAATATATAACTAAGCTCTCCAATGATTGTCTGAATGAACAACTTTGCTACTGAAAGTGAATAACAAGGCTATTCTGAAAAGTTCAAACCACAATAACATGGGCCCTGCCACAATGGTTTACTTACTTCATTGACCAAATTCTATCCTTCCTTTAAAGTTCAGCATCAAACCACCACTTTCTTGCTAATGTTTACAAAATAGTGGAGTTTCCAGATGCTGGGGTAGAGTTGCATCAGAACTCAAAAAATGAGCAGTTCGAACAGTTTGTCCAGGAAAAGAGGATGCTCAAGGATTACAGTCAGTACAGACACACCCCGACTAATGCAAAACGTGACTTAAGTAAACTCATACTTGCGTTAACAAATTTGTACTCAGTCCCTTATGCAATCAAGGCGGGGTGTAATTTCCACAAAACTGTACGATCACTCAAATTTACATTGGAAATAAGCTGGCAATGGTAGAGGTGCTTACCCAGAAGGCCGCACACCACTGAAAGTGCCGCATCAGCGATATGGAATCCAAGCCAACAATGGCATCGGTGCTTACCCAGACGGTCGCCGCTGAGATAGTTAATACTCACAGTGAGTCATTTCTGGCAGGGGATGGGAGTGGTGATTCCGACTTACTTCAACTCTGACGTACGTCAGAGTTGACAGAACAGAACCCTTACGTAATGCCTGCACATGTTATTCCCACAAGGCTGCACCTAGTCTATGCCTTCTAAGCTTTTGTCAGTAAAGTGAAAGCATCTGAACTTTGCCCGAGGGAAGTGAACATGGTTGAAAATTAGCTCTGGGGGATCTAAATAGACGTTGATGCTGCAATTTTATTGGAATTTAATTTTTTGAGGCATGAGAATGCATTTTTCAATTAACTGCATTTAAAAATAAATTGGTGTCAGCGAATAGAGATACTCTAAGATGCATGTTGACACAAATAATTCTAAAAGTCTAAAGAACCCACTGATATTCACACTTTTTTCTTCAAGAACATGTTTTGCTGATTTGTTTAGGGAGATTGTGCCATTCCAACACACAGCATAAGTATCAACAAACAAGACAAATGAATTAGTTGCAACAAATGATTTGACTTGGTGACAGAATCAGATCTGACAGTGAAAACCTGTTAGCTCAGTGCCGTGGCCTGCTCAGAGAGGCAAGAAGGTGGTGTGAACAAGCAAACCTTTTCAGATGGGGTTGTCTGTATGGCTTTTGCCATTATCGTATAATTATTTGTATTGGCAAATAATTATTTCTAGTCTCTTGCTCCCTTCTGCCCAAATGCCAGCCTGAATAATCAAATATTTTCTTCATACATGCTAAACGCCTGGGTCCTGAACCTTGAATTCAAGTTAATTCCTTGCCATCTGGACTGTGTAAAGCAGGTGGTGTTGACAAGTAGATGAAGTTGGCAACTCATGGAGTTTGTGCAGGAAGGAACTGCAGATGCTGGTTTGTACCAAAGAAAGGCACAAAATGCTAGAGTAACTCAGCGGGTCAGGCAGCATCACTGAAGAAAGGGAATAGGTGACGTTTCGGGTCGGAACCCTTCTCCAGTCTGAAGATAGGTTCCGACCCGAAACATCACATATTCCTTTTCTCCAGAGATGCTGCCTGACCCACTGAATTATTCCAGCATTTTGTGTCTAATTCATGGACTATTATTTGGCCTGAACAAGGATTAGGAATTATAACATTCTGGCATCGTCCAAAGGGTTCCAAGTTGGTCAAATGGATGATTTCTTAAAACTACTCCTTGATTTACAAGGTGGCCCATCCAGTTGGTGAAGCATCAGCCTATTCATTGGGTTGATCTGTGCAAATCCTTTCTTGAGAGAAAAGCAATTTCAAATAAGATCTTTATGGAGAGGGCTTTGTGCTCAGCATGATTTGGTTTCAAATATGGATATTTCCTATTAACAGGATGGCCAATAACAGGCATTCAAAATGTCCACAAAAATTGATCACAATATTGGCACAGCAGTAGAATTGCTGCCTCACAGCGCCAGAGACCTAGGTTCAATCCTGACTACGGTGCTGTCGCACGGAGTTTGTACGTTCTCCTGTGACCTGCGTGGGCTTTCTCCAGGTACTCTGGCATCCTTCCACATTCCAAAGACGTGCAGATTTGTAGGTTAATTGACCTCTGTAAATTATCCCTAGGGTGTAGGATGGAACTAGTGTACAGGTATTTGTTAGTTGGCGCGGAATCGGTTGGCTGAAGGATCTGTTTCCACGCTGTATCTCCAATACAAAAAATAAACTAAAAAAGGAAAGCATTTATGGACACATTAAGCAGGAAGCCACCACAAGGATTAGGAATGAGCCATCTCGAAAGTGGTCTTTGAAATAGTTTCATGAGCTAAACAAAGAAAGGTGACCTGATAGAATGTA
The DNA here is from genome assembly GCF_053455715.1 of Rhinoraja longicauda. Classification (NCBI taxonomy): domain Eukaryota; kingdom Metazoa; phylum Chordata; class Chondrichthyes; order Rajiformes; family Arhynchobatidae; genus Rhinoraja; species Rhinoraja longicauda. Next base: position 27,345,921 of record NC_135968.1, on the reverse strand, counting down.
ACTTCAAGCCTTCCCTGCCATTCATCAAGGTTTTGCTGACCTTGCTCAGGGCATTGTTTTCGTATCCCTCAATTCCTTTGATTTCCAAAATGTCTCCATCTTTATTCTTGAGGAACTCAATTACTGAGCCTCCATAGCCCTCTGGGTAGAGAATTCTAAAGGTCCACCACCCTCCGCATGAAGAAATGTCTCCTCATCAAATCATACATGACCCATCCTTTATTGTGAGACTGCAACTAGACTCCTCAGTCCACCTTGTCGAGCCCTGTCAGAATTTTGTACGTTTTTAGAGATTTCTCATTCTTCTATCGGTAGAATGACCAATGAACTTCAGGGAACTTGTCAATGCAACAGCAACAATGCCATATGAACAGGTTTGCTTACATTGCACGCGTCCTATTCCCACCGCAACACCCCTCAAACACTGTTTAACATTGGTGATTTATACAAAACGTATTGTGAAAGGAGCAACATCATAGTCAGGACAAGCATCAGGCAATAGTGGTGCCAGAAGTAGAACATCAATAACACTCAGGAGCAAACCTTTCTCAAGAGTGGTCTTTGAAATTGTTTCTTGAGCTAAACAAAGAAAGAAGATGAGATAGAAAGCAACTTCAATAATTGGGAGAAAAACAAACTGAGAATGACATGGACAACATCAATTCACTCATCAAATCCGTTTCTCCAAACCACCAAGACTTCATCAATTTCAATTCCAAAATGGCTGGCGTTGGAAGCTAATCGCTAACAACCGAATATATTGCCCATGATAAAATTTACACCTGATAATGAACTACCAGATCAAATCGTGCAAAGGTTAACCAAATTTGTTTGAAGAACACAGGAAAAAGATGTTTTTCATATTTAGTCTGCTTTAACTTATACTTCTGAATAATTAGAATAACTTCCAGCCAATAAAAGGTAGATTATTGTTAATGTGACCTAATTTTCGTTAGTCATCAGCATTTATTTTAGAAACAGTAACTGCATTTGATCCGGATGTGTTACAAAAATCACCCTAAATAACGATATCAATGGATAGAAAATGAATTGTGTTAACTCAGTCAACACTGACGTGCCTGTTACTGTGCTATACTGTTCTATGTTCTGACTCGCCTAGGCATCATGTAGATCATGTTGGAGGTGAAAGTGAGCAGCCTTCCAACAGCATCCAGGGGTCATGGTAAAGCTCTATTTGAACTTAAACACTCAGTCATGGTAGTGAAACAGAAAAGGCCTCAGGTATGTAATTTCACCAAAACGTGTAATTTCAGCGTTATTTGATTTTATTTTCATTGATATCAACGATTCCAAATTCTTTAGCTTTATTCGGGTCAAATCACACCCTTCGTTTTATGTTGTCCAATGTTGCCAATCTAGATCCAATGCGATTTGAGCAGAATAAAATGTAATAATCGATCCAATTTGTAAAACATTTTGTAAAACTTAATTTTATCTGATCGGCTGTTAACACACTTTAAAGGAACGTTGGTTCTCTGTTCAGCATAGCATCAAAGCGACAGGCCAATATTACATTGTAGCCTATTTCACAGTGAACCTGCTGTTATATTGTTCATATATGAATTGAAGACAATAATTACGCAGCATAAAACAATGCAATGATGTTTCAGAGTTCTGCTGCCAGCTGCAACCTCAAATCAGTGGCACAATTTTACTGCAGATGTAATTGTTGGGGCTTCAAACTGTCTGGCCTCTCTTTTCCATTATGTTGGATGCGATCCCAAGCACTTTTGTGAAATTTATCCATTTCCTCTGTAATTTCTTCCCAACATTTCGTAAAAACTTACATTTTAGCAGTTCCTCTCACAATGATTTAGTCCTTACTACGGAGAAGTGTCTATTCCATTTTGAATATTTCATTATTTAATTTGCTCCTACTTTTCTTGTGAAATTAATATTTGCATATTTCGCTTGGGTAGCTTACAACACAACAGTATGAATGTTGTACTTGCCAATTTTAGGGAACAAAACCCTTCCCACACCGTCCTCCCTCCCCTATCCAGTGCCCCACCTGAGTGCACACACCCATTTCTCCCTCTATTCTGCCTCCCCCCCCATTCCTTTCCCCTGCCCTCCCATCCCCTTCCACCTATATGTCTTCCTCAAGCTTCATATTTCACTCTGCTTCTCTCCTCATCTTGCAGCCTTTCATCGTTTTTTTCATCTCTGGTCTTTGTTCACTCAACTGCTAATCAAATCCCCCCCCCCCCCCCCGCAACTCGTTTGTATCCACCTATCACTTGCCATGCTTTGTTCCCTCCCTCCCCCCAGCTGTTTTCCAACATTCTCCCTTCTACTACAATTAGTCTGAAGAACATTCTTGACCCGAAACATCATCAATCATGTCCTTCAGAATCTTCCTGACCTGCTAAGTTACTCCAGCACTTTGTGTTTTTATTTTTTATATTCTCTTCCTGTATATAATAAATAACTATGGAAATTCTGGTTTAAATCTTGCCTCTAATTTTTATTATTTTGCCAATAGTTGGGTAATCGAACTGGATACCAAATCCACACTTATGTAAACTCCACGGTGCCATTAATATCCCAGTAAGTTCCTAATTAGAGAACAAAGTGAACAGGCTAGAAAGATACATTGAACATGTTGTATCGCTCATTGTGGTTTCAGGTTAAAAACAATTACCTCTGCAAAACGGTGTGCCATGGTTGAATGACTGTTAAGCAAGCTTTGTTGATTTTTCATTAGGAGGCCCACTTATTCATCTCCTTGAGTAAATATTGAGCCTGTGTTTTCACAGTGCCATGGGGTGAGAGGTGGAGCATCGGAGCCAACTTCAGGGGTCAAGGATCTGAACGACACTTGAACGACAGTTGAGCAGCAAATCCCACCTGCTTCTTGGTTGACGCTCATAAATGACGTTGTTCCTCGACCAAGAGGGCAGTTGTAGGTCTCAGGCTGGTAACCAATGACAAAGTCATCAGCCAACTCATAATAATGCAGATCAATTGTTGGGTCTTCAGGCTTGCCCCTGCTTGTTTGATATGCATGGAACCATCACGGGTACTAACATCCCCACCATCAAAGGGATTTACAAGTGTCGCTGCCTCAAAAAGGCAGCCGGCATCATCAGAGACCCATACCATCCTTACTCTCTTGAACCTTTCCTTCCTGTTACAGGTTCCACAAAGCCGGCTCCACTATTCAATATCATTTGGCTATTTTAGCTTTTGCAAAGACAAGATACGATTTTAGTCAAGGTACGCTTTAAGGGTAATTAAATACACTGAAGGATAACTTTGCCCAGGGCGGAAATGCCTAATACTAGAGGACATAGCTATTAGATGAGGAAGGGGAATGGTTAACAGATATTTGTGGGGCAAGCTTTTCAGCGGGGGCCTAGAATGTATTGCCAGAGGTGGTGGTGGAGGAGGCAGATATGATACTGCCGTTTAAGAGGCTTTTAGATTAGGACATGGAAGTGCAAGGAATAGAGGGGTGTGGATCATGTACAGGCAGATGAGATCAGTTTAACTGGGCATCATGTTCAGCACCAACTTGGTGGGCTGAAGGGCTGTACTGTTCTATGTTCCATCATCATATCATTCTATTATCTAGTCATATTCTCTGTGCTGCATTCCTCCCTGTCACTTTTCACCCACTTGCTTATTAATAATGTATCTACCTCTATAGTAAAGATATTCATAGTCCCTTCAGGAGGAGTCCCAAAGACTCGTGACCTCAGAGAGAGAGAGAAATAAAAATCACCTCATCTCTGTTTCAAATGGGAACCCATTGTTTTTAAACAGTGGCCCCGAATTCCAGATAAAAGGAAATATTCTCTCCACATAATTTCTCTGCATTTGCATTTAATTCCACCAGCAATAAAGAGTAGCATTATTAGCTTTCCTATTTAATCACTGCAACTGTATACTATCCTTACGTGCATTATCAAGCTGGATACTCTGAACACACTACATTTCTCACCATTTTGATAATGAACAACAAAAAAAATCTGGCTAATTTGCACTTACAAATATTAATGTATCATTATTGTTTTTTAAAGTATCAAATTAAATTTTTGCGACTGCCTTTCTGCTCCACATACCATGACATCCAAAAATAGGTCTTCGAAACACTTGTTATCGGATTAATGTGATGGATGCCAGATTATAAATGCATCCAGCGTAGAAAGACAAACAATTACATTTTTCTTTTCCTCCTGACATGCCTGATTGAAGGCATCTTATGCATTACTTCCAACAAAATTGTAGGCTCAAAAGATTGTAGACTGCAACGATCTTCATAAATAAGATAACTTAAAAGGCATTTGATGGAGACAAACCCCTCACTTACAATCAAGCAACAACTAGGAATAGAATTGATGAAAGATGTGCTGTGACGGACTTCCAAACTCTTTGAACCAAATCCATGTTAACAAAGATAGAGAATTTTATTGCTATTCTCAAAGTGAGCTCACCCTTTGTTTTTCTTCAACCCTGGTCGACTTTTTACAGTCGGGATGCCAAACTGTAGAGCCTATTTTGGGGGAAAAAATAGAACGTGAGCATTAGCGTGAAGTGATTGATGACTTGTTTCAATAAATGAGTTTCAAGTCATGTATTACATTCCTTAATTCATTTTTGACTCGCTAATAGAAAACAGAGGAATGACCTACACAAAGAAAACAATATGAAACCTTGCAAAACAACTAAGTGTTTAATTAAAATGTTCACAACCACTGCGGCCGAGAAGAAAAGGCTATTTTCCTCAGCATTGATGACAGCCTATGGGAGAACCTGATACAGGTATAAAAATTGAATTTAGTTTAACATCAAGAGCATTGAGAAAAATACATTTATTTCAAGCAACAAGTATTTTAGAAATAGAATTGCCATACTGCAGGAAGCAATCCTCAGCCCATCAAGTCTATAACAGCTTCTAGTAAAACAATAGGGTCAGTGCCATTAACTTTCTCCCGAGCACAGCAATTTATTCTCTTTTAACTGCCTATCCAATTCCCTTTTTCAGAAATCAATTCCTTCTGCATTCACCATCCCACAGGTAGTAAGTTCCAAATCATAGTCAATCTTTAGGTAAAACAAAAATCCTCAAATTCCCCTTGTCAAGTCAAGTCAAATTTTATTTGTCACATACACATACACGATGTGCAGTGAAATGAAAGTGGCAATGCCTGCGGGTTGTGCACAAAAAGAATTACAGTTACAGCATATAAATAAAGTTAATAAGTTACTATTAGTGTCGACAAAAATTTAGTCTCTGGGGTTATAAAAGTTGACAGTCCTGATGGCCTGTGGGAAGAAGCTCCGTCTCATCCTCTCCGTTTTCACAGCGTGAAAGCGGAGGCGTTTGCCTGATCGTAGCATCTGGAACAGTCCGTTACTGGGGTGGCAGGGGTCCCTCATGATCTTGCTTGCTCTGGATCTGCACCTCCTGATGTATAGGTCCTGCAGGGGGATGAGTGTAGTTCCCATGGTGCGTTCTGCCGAACGCACTACTCTCTGCAGGGCCATCCTGTCCTGGGCAGAGCTGTTCCCAAACCAGACTGTAATGTTGCCGGACAGGATGCTCTCTACAGCCCCAGAGTAGAAGCAATGAAGGATCTTCAGAGACACTCTGAATTTCCTCAGTTGTCTAAGGTGGTAAAGGCGCTGCTTAGCCTTACCCACCAGTGCGGCAATGTGCGTTGCCCACGTCAGATCCTCTGCGATGCGGACTCCCAAGTATTTAAAACTGCTCACTTTATCCTTTATCCTTTATCTGACATTTTAATCCGTCCTTTGAACCATTTGCTAATGGGAGCAGGTTCTCTTAACCTTATCTGAGATATCGCACATTCGTCAAATCTCCTTTCAATGTTTTGTTCCAAACACAAATCCCTCAGTCAAAAAAGAATATGAAGTGTTGGAGTAACTTAGCAGGTCAGACAGCATCTTTGGAGAACATAGATAAGCGACGTTTCCCGTCGACATCCTTCTTCAGATTCCATGACAGTGTGAAGAAAGGTCTTGACTCGAAATGTCACCTAGCCATGTTCTCCAGAGATGTTGCCTGATCTGCTGAGTTACTCCAGCACTTTGTGTCTTTTTGTCTATTAACCAGCATCTACAGTTCTTTTGTTTCTATTCCTTCATTTTAATATTTTTGCTGTTTTCCCTCATCCTGGAAACATTACTATGATTAATTCTTTCATGTGGGTGAATATTTCTGGTGGAGATTCCTTGTTGCAGCATTAACGTAAGCGTTATTCCATTGACATGTATCTATACACTGTAAATGGCTCCATTGTAATCATGTATTGTTTTTCTGCGGACTGGTTGGCTTGCAACAAACGCTTTTCACTGTACACGTGACAATAAACTAAACTGAACTGAAAAACAGAGTTGCATATATCTCTCAATCCTATGCCGAAGATAATAGTTAAATGTTATCATGGCAGTATGGGGTTTTTTTGTTTAGTTACTGGCAATGTTGCAACTGGGAAACAATGACTTGAATGCACTCTCCAGTTAATCGCCAAATTTAGCAACAATTTTGAACTACATTTTGACATTGATTCACTGCCTGACATAAGGTGGCAACAAAGGAAATGGAATGAAAGGTCCTCCTTGGTGTTATTTTACAACATTTTGCTCAGCTGCATAATAACATTACTGACTGGACATTCTCACTGTCAACTAATTGCTGCAAGTGTCTAAAATTACATTGAGGATCATAAAGTCATACAGCACAGAAACAAGCTCTTCGGCTTAACTTGCCCATACCGACCAAGATGCCTGTCTACACCAGCCGCGTTTGGCGCATATTCCTCTACAACCTTTCCTATCATGTACCTGTCCAAATGTCTTTTCTGTGATTGAGAAATCCAGGATGTCTCAAAATCTCTGGTCATACAGCATAAAACATAGAAGCGTACAGCAGAGGAGCAGGCCCTTCAGCCCACAACATCAATGCCGAACAGTTAAATTGATCTCTGCCTGCACTTGATGGGTGTGGACTCCTGTGGAGTGGGATCTTCTTAATAAAGCATGGAACTTCATTACAATGGTTTTACCCACTCTATGTGCTTCAATTCCAACACTTCCCAGATTTGGCAAGAAATGTGACAAATAATTCACCATTTTGAGATTCAAAAGAGCATCCCGAGACAATGTCCCATTTCACTTCGATCACTTCATACATTATCCTCAGGTGTAGTGAACCATCGTCATTTCAGGTTTATGATGCCTTTTAATATTGGTTGTACTTGCACCAGATCAAAAAAGGGGTTATACTCCATTGAAAGTCTGTTTCATATCATATCATATCATATATATACAGCCGGAAACAGGCCTTTTCGGCCCTCCAAGTCCGTGCCGCCCAGCGATCCCCGTACATTAACACTATCCTACACCCACTAGGGACAATTTTTACATTTACCCAGCCAATTAACCTACATACCTGTACGTCTTTGGAGTGTGGGGGGAAACCGAAGATCTCGGAGAAAACCCACGCAGGTCACGGGGAGAACGTACAAACTCCTTACAGTGCAGCACCCGTAGTCAGGATCGAACCTGAGTCTCCGGCGCTGCATTCGCTGTAAAGCAGCAACTCTACCGCTGCGCTACCGTGCCTGCTCCCAAAAATGCATAGGATTTTAAATCCTGTTACTGTCATCCTTTTATCTTTGCTTCTAATTTTAAGTCACTTAATTTTTCTGATCCTGTTTTAACGGAACTGGAATTAAGTGCACAAGTTTCAATCAAGCCTGTCAGTTAAGGATACCGAGAGCAGTTATAAATTAAAGTCTGGGTGATTCTGAACAGGATTCAAATTAACCTAGGTTAGTCAAAAGGATATGCAGGGATTGGCGAGATATGGATCACGTGCAGACAGAGGAGATTAGTTTAAGTAGGCTTCATGTTCAGCAGGGACATTGGAGACCAAAGGGCCTGTTCCTGTACTGTACTATGTTCTCTGTTCTAGAGGGACAAAGTGAATTTTTTTTCACTCACTCTTATTTATATGGCCCTCGGATTGATAAGCTCCATTTTATATGTAATAAGTTGAGGAATTAAATGAAACAAAAGAGAGGAGATCTTATAGAGGTATACAAAATCATGAGAGGAATAGATCGGGTAGATGTACTGTCTTTTACCCAGAGTAGGGGAATCGAGGACTGAGGGCATCGGTTCAAGGTGAAGGGGAAAAGATTTAATAGGAATCCGAGGGGTAACTTTTTCACACAGAGGGTGGGGGGTGTATGGAACCAGAGGAGGTAGTTGAGGCTGGGATTATCCCATCGTTTAACAAACAGTTGGACAGGTACCTGGATAGGACAGGTTAGGAGGGTTATGGACCAAGCGCAGGCAAGTGGGACTAGGGTAGCTGGGACATTGTTAGCCGGTGTGGGCGAGTTGGGCCAAAGGGCCTGTTTCCAGACTGTATCAATCTATGACTCTAGCGCATTCCATTAAGTTTGAGCTATTGTATGAGGTGAAAAATGAACCTTCGTCTGCTATGTACCATGATGTACCTGGCTTGAAGATACTCAATGCTGTCATTGGAGGAGAAGCAACTATTTATTGTCCCGACTACTATTCCTCATCTGAAGCAGAACAAACAAACTTCAATATTTTGAAAGTTGACACATCTTACCTTGCAGGTACATTTCTTCTCCTTCTGTGAACATCTCGTTGCACCTGCTGCATCGTGCACAGCTCGGATGATAATGTTTGTCTCCTGCCTAGATCCAAACAAAGTGACCATTAGCAATCATGTCCAAGAGAACTATATTGCACAAAACAAGCTGTACAGTCAGTCAGGATCTAGACTTATTCAAAGTGTAATAGCTTCCAATTATATTCATAGAGCAATCCTGGATTGAATAAATTAACTACAAATGAAATGACGTTGCAGTGAGTCCTCTCTGCAGGACACCAGTGGAGCAGTGTTTTAGACACACCGCAGATTTGCAGATTCACACACACAAGATACTTGCAACTACAGTCTCCACTGTGACACTTGAAGATCTTCCAAGTTTCCTTTGAGACATAAGGAACAATGCTCTTTTATTGTCATTCTTGACTCTACAGTTGCCAGGGTAACCAGGAGGTGACAGGAATAAATGTATAGCGTAAACCAAATTGCAATCTGTCACGTCAGCAAACTCCAACTCAACTTGCCCTTCCTGCACTGCTGTGTTGAGTAATGCGGAGTGGTTGCCAGGATAACGAGATCAACATGGAGCTCAGAATGTACCGTTTAAAATAAATTGACAATTGAAGTGCTCTTCTGACATGATATTTGAATATACTCATTGTGCAAGGTAACTACTGGGGAAAAAGGGACAACATTTGTAAGTTGTAATTGAAAAGTTGCAAACTCCATATGCTCGAAAATATGAAACTAAAATCAGGAAAATGCTGGAGATGCCTGATGCTTTAGGCAGTATATGTGGAGGAAGAAAAAGAGTGAAAGAAACCCAAATAATCAAGCTGAAATATTAATTCTGATACTGGGCATTTTTGAATGTTCCGCTTTCAGCTCCAGAAGTTTCCATCTCAGATAAATTTCCATCTCAGATTGCACACTTAAGGAAATACACAATAAACAGTAACAGACCTTGCCATGTATTGTGTCTGTCTTACCCATTGCTCTGAGAATCATGCATTATCTCCACACAAATTTACATATGCTGCACTGATTTTTCCCTTTCTATAAAAGGGAAGACAATTTCAATAATAATTCTACATTGTAGAGTGGATGGCCTGACTGTAATTATGTATAGTCTTTTCGCTGACTTTCATTTCTGTCATTATTGTGCAAGGTTAGGTGATGAATTTGGAAAGGATGATGGAGACTACATCACCTCGCCTTGTATAATGACCCTTGGAATGTTACATCTCCACAAATTCTCTACCAGCTCATACTTTGATCTCTGAACTGGTTGTGTCAGCATTTAATATGAACCCTTTCTCTTTATGGCATGTCACAATGTCTGCTGATCCCACCACCTCCCTCCACCACCTTACCACACAACCACCCCCCTCCCCCACCCACCCACCCACCCACCCACCACCAATGGCTTTTCTTCCATCTTCCCTGACTGACCCTGCTGCACCTTGAGTGCTCCGTGCAGCACATTTCTACAACTTATCAACCTGCAGCTCTGAAGATGCTTTATGGGGAGATTTGCTGGCGATAACTTGCTTCATCTGTGCCTTTTTCACTTTCCCTATTGATTTCTTAGTTTCGTTATTCCAGGCTGGATATGATGCTCGATTCTATTGTATTTCACTAAATGCTCAAACCAAAACGATCAAAATTGCAGACCACTATCTGATTCAATCTCGTTAAGCAAATCACATGAATTAAAAATCAATTCAAATACGCTGATCAAATATGCAATACAGTGATGATATTCTGGTTTACATATAAAACAAAAACAATGTCCTTGTAACTGACCATATGTGCATGCTTAGTGGGAACAGGACTGAGTTTGGTTCTGGTACTTTGCAGTAAAATAGCTTATTATTACCTCAAAAACAAAGCCCTTGCATAACACACTCTAAGTGGTCGTAATTGCCAACCGAATCAGAAGAGGTGGTATCTTTGGGTGTCACGGGAGGAGAAAATTGTTCAGGAAGGAATGGGCCAATTGGCTGAAGAATATTTTCTGGGCATGTCAAACTAAAGACACATTCAGCTGTACAAGGTGTTGGAAAGGCCACATTTGAAGTGCTGGTTGCCCGACGATGAGAAGGATGTTACTAAACTGAAATGGGTGCAAAAAAGATTTATGAGGATGTTACCAGGACTGCAGGGTTTGAGTTATACAGTTTGATAGATTGGGTCATTTTTCCCCCTGTAGCATTGAAGGCTGAGGGGTGATCTTAAAGAGGTTTATAAAATTATGAGTAGCATAACATAGAACATTTCAACACAGGACCAGGCCTTTCGACCTTCTCAAATACTTATATCGTATTTGCTTCCACCGTGACCCCTAGCTGTGTGTTCCAGGCATTCACCTCTTTCAATGTACAAAAACCCGCCTCGCACATTTTCTGTAAACTTGCCCCTTGTCTTTGACATTTCCACCCTGGGAAAAAGGTTGTGATTGTCTGCCCTATCTATGCCTCTCACAATTTTATATACTTGTATCAAATCTTCCCTCAACGCTCCGGAGAGAACAATTCAAGTTTGTCCAACCTATCCTAATAGCTGATGCCCTTTAATCCAGGCAGAATCCAGGTAAACCTCTTCTGTATTCTTCCCAATGCCCCCACATCATTCCTGTAATGGGGTGACCTAAATAACTTGAATAGCCACAATCCCTTCCCCAGAGTAGGGGAGAATAAATCTAAAGGGCATAGGTTAAAAGTGAACAGGGAAAATATTTAAAGGAGGGCTGGGGGGCAACATTTTCATACACAGGGTGGTCTGTAAACAGAACAAACAACAAAAGGAAGTGGTAGATGCAGGTATAACTATGGCACTTAAAAGACATTTGGTCAGGTATAAAGGACATAGAACAGTACAACACAGGAACAGACCCTTCAGCCCACAATGTTTGTGCTGAACATGATGTCAAGTTAAAGATCTCATCTGCCTGTACATGATTCATTTCCCTCTATTCCCTGCACTTCCATGTGCCTACCTAAAAGCCTCTTAAACACCACTATTGTAGTTGCCTCCCCCACTACCCATGCCAGCTCACACTACTCACTGTCCCCCACTACTCATGCCAGCTCGCACTACTCATTGTGTAAGGAAAACTTGCCCACACATCTCCATTAAAGTTTCCATCTCTCACCTTTTTGCTCTGCCATCTAGTGTTGAACATTTCCACCCCCAGGAACAAAGTTCTGATCATCTACCCTATCAATGCCGATCAACATTTTAATCTACTCCTACCAAGTCTCCCCTCAACCTTTGACATGGATAGGAAAGATTTAGGATATATGGGACAAACAGGCAAATGGAACTTACTCAGATGGCTGGCATGGACATGTGGAGCTGAAGGACCTGTTTCTGTTTAGGAAAATAACTGCAGATGCTGGTACAAATCGACACCTCAGTCCGATGAAGGGTCTCGACCTGAAACGTCACCCATTCCCTCTCTCCTAGATGCTGCCTGACCTGCTGAGTTACTCCAGCATTTTGTGATACCTTCGACCTGTTTCTGTTTAATGATTCTAAGAAAGCCAAAGCATTTGAGCCACAGCAAACCCTGGCAAATAAGTAGGATGCAGACACAAGGCAGGAAGCCAATCCGGTCATGTGCTGAACACAAACACAACTTGCTAAACTGAGTAAATCTTCTGGGAGAGGAGGGTGCCACATTGAGCAGCTGTAACTTGTGCACTCCACCCAGTCACTGAGGGGAAGGCAGAGGATGTTAGCAACAGTCAAATAACAATCAAAGTAGTTTAAATTTTAACAGAACATTTCAGGCCATGTGACTTCTTTCACAATTCTTAAGCAGAAACGCCCACACCCAGTTGCCACTGCTCCGACCATGGGAATATTTGCAATCCTGAGCAGGTATTAGCACTATGTTGACTTGAACTGAACTGAAACATATAGTCTACGATTGCAAAAGGGAACTGCTGGCACCAAGCTTTGCTCAGATCGATGTGATTCTAGTTAGTACACTTACACGTTGCAAGGCAGAAGTCAGAACCAAACTGGAGGTCAGACCCGACTTCCCACTCCACTGCTTATTTAATATTGAACAGAGCTTAGGGATCAGGTGTGTTTTTCACCTGTTCCCTTGGGATTACTGATCGGGTTTGAAAAGATAAGTATTGGTAACTTTTTATTTTTATGTTTTTAATGAATGAATAAAAGTTAAATTAGGTAAATTGTTTTGTTTTACAATCATTTTCAATTATCTTGTTCCTTTCAAACTTTCTAAATGTCTTTGATTAGGCAGATTTAAAAGCAGGTCAATAGCTTGGACAATAAGGTGCTATCAATGGCGATCAGGGCACTCTGGGAACAGGTTCTCAGGATCCAGTACCTGAGTCTTGGTATTAGAGTGATCCACAAGTGACAACAATGCCTAGGGATGACACTCAGCCAGAGGAGATTCGTTTAACTTGGCATCATGTTCGGCAAGGGTACTTTGGGCTTAAGGGCCTGTTCTCACTACTCTATATTCTAGTCATGGCATTTGACAGTTCTAGTCTACATTTGAAATCACGGTGCAGATCTAGAGGCCGCATTTGGAGTATTGCGCGCAATTCTGGTCGCCCCATTACAGCAAAGATGTGGAGGCTTTGGAGAGGGTGCAGAGGAAGTTTACCAGAATGCTGCATGGATTAGAGAGTTTCAACTACAGGGAGAGGTTGGATAGACAAATTGTTTTCTCTGGCATATCAGAGGCTATGGGGAGACTTGACAGAAGTGTATATATAATGATAAGAGGCACAGATAGGGATGGACAGTCATAACTATTTCCCCAGGGTTGAAATCTCGAACACTAGAGGGCATAGCTACAAAGTGAGAGGGGGAAAGCTTAAAGATGATGTGTGGGACAAGTTTTATGTTACACAGAGTGGTGGGGGCCTTGAACGCACTGCCAGGGTTGTTGGTGGAGGCAGATATGATCGGGGTGCTTGTGATGCTTTTAGAGAGGCACATGGAAGTGCGGGGGAGATAGATATGGATCATGCACAGGCAGATGAGATCAGTTTACCGCGGCATCATGTTCGGCACAAACATTGTGGGCGGAAGGGCCCATTCCTGTGCTCGACTGTTCTATGTTCTATGGCAGTGGGATCTGGATCTCAATTTAAACCATGGTCAACAAAAGGTTTGTGTATGGTTGTTGGGTGGGGGTGCACTGAGGGCGAAGCATGGGCTGGATTGAGCATGAACAGTTTTGAGCATGGGCATGACCATGTGTAAGTAGCTTCCTTGATGCAAGTTGCGCTATTTCTTACCATGTCCACTATACTATTTGTCTACTTTAATCCACCTACTATCAATAAGATGCAATCAAAAATGAATTTTGTTTGGATTGTCCTTTCTCAATTCTCGTGCTGCTACAAGGCTAGGTCACAATAGGTGAAAAGAAATGAGGAAACTTTGGATGTGCCAAACGGCACATAACAAGCCATTATACTGGATCTTCCACATCTCTCCAACTCTCATCCCAATACTTTCTTCCATTCTTTTCACACCACCATAGCTTTTTATAAGTTACAGCTGCCTATAAAATAGAGTGAGCATTTCCTGTGAGAGGTAGCCTTGTTCTACACCTGTGGTCTCTTCACTCATTCGTAATCCTTCCGAACGGGCGGTGTGCCTTTAGATTTTAAGTTCTCACAAATTACTTCCCCAAAAACACAAACCCACTCACGTCATCCATTCATCATGCACAAATTGACTTCACATGTCACATTTTTTGATCGCTTAATCCAATGCTTCCTGCTTTCATACAGTGTCGCCATCCCTCAGCAAAGCGAATGGGCACTCCTCTGTATTAACTGGACCTTGTTCTGAGTACATACAGACTGGCAAGCTAAACAGCAGGCTGTAAGCTACAGAGAAGATGACACTGGAGAGTTTCACAACAGGAGCTGAAGTATGGGTAAACCATGATGTGAAGATTCACCTTCATCAATGCCCTTCCCTTTATATGACAATGCTGACAAAAATTCTTATTGAAATGTATTATAAAAAAGCACGTTTGATATTTCCTTCACAGGTACCAAAATCAAACTTACCACTTAAGATCAAAGGCTGTAGTCTACCTCAATACCAAGCCACTCAAAAATCTAGTTGTGAAGTCAGGAAGCAGGCATCTGCTGCAGAAATACACCTTCCCACTGCGACACCAAATCACTAAAGCCCCAGGGCAATGTCCATTATAAAAGCCAGGTTGGGAATAATAAGGTTTTACCATACTGATGACGTAACTATTATTAAACAATCTTAAATGTACAATCAAATATTGTCGCCGAGGAATGGTTTGTAAGACCTTCTACAGCTATGGAGTGCCCAAACTAGTATTTATGGAATCACGTTGGAAATGATTCAGCTGTTTGCATCAATCGTGGCTTTAAGCACAGAATATATAATAACAGTGTGCGGCCAGAAAAGGCGTTAGCTCTCAACAAAGCAAAGTTTGACTCCTGATTGCAGGCGTGGCTGTGCTTGCTCTCTTCCATATTCTCAGGGAACTGGGAGAAAGCTTTCCACAGCTCGTTTTCCCTTCTCTGCTGTTCTTATGCAACAAGCTGGTTTGATTTAATGCAACCAGCAGCAAATTCAACATAAGTGGAAAAATATTTGTTTAATCTCTTCACTCTGCCTCAAAGAAATAAACATGCAAGGAATAGCAAATATATGGAAGCTTTAGTTAGCTTATTCTTCAATCAACCACATCAGATACATAATGAAAACAGCTGAAATTGCGTGCAATGGGCAAAAGGAACCCAAAATACCCTTGATAGCTTCAAGTCTAGACAGATGGGTTAAAAGTTTGATTAAATACTTTGTAAAACACTCTGTGCCTCTTGATAGATACAAACCGGCATTTATGAGCTTTTGTTTCATTCCACTTGTCTATTAAGTGCATCCACATAATGAAACTCGAGTATCCATACACCCTTGCCAACCCAACCGGCAATTAATATACAACTAAACCAGGCTGAGACTTCCCCACCTTCCGCCCCACTTGCCTTTGCTGTGAATGAACACTGCTGCTCTCCCATTGACAATCTGGATATACTACTTCAGACTCTCCGCACACGTGACTGAGGGCAAGGGAGTCTCCAAGCTTGTTTGTTCACATTTTCCAGCACTGTCAGAGCTCTACTGACACAATGCACTGCAGGTGTTGCTCTTAACATGCTGGCGACTGTAATCCAAATGTGAAAATAATTATATTCCCCAGAATCACGGATCTCTCACGTCACTATTGCCCGAAACGTATATTCTCAACAGCTGCCAATTTCATTTTTAGGCAGAGTTTTTTCCGAATCAACTATAAAAATCACTGCTGAAGAAAAAATATTTTTAATATTAATTTTTTTTCTTTTTAATTTAAAAAATGTTCCGTTCTTCCATTTGGTTCCTCCTGATAGCTGTACCTACTAAAGTGGGTTGTTCTCACATAAATAACATCTTTCTCAACTCATTTTTGCAGCTCTGAAATATTGATAAATATGGCCATTAAAGGAGGTGGAAGAAAGGTTACCCCGGCAACAAAATGAATGCCTTTAATATCGTGAAATAAAAATGACTTTGGTGCACTGAAAAAACGACAGTGTGCTTCAGAGCAGTATTACCAAATAAATGATAGCCCCCAGCACCGTTAGGTGAAATATGGGCTATTCCTTGTCAAAAAAATTACGTTTGAAGGAGTATTTCAATTGGAGGTAAGGAGAAGAGAAACAGAATGATTTACTGAGGAAATTCTTGATGATGAATGGATTAAATCAGGGATGTTTGGGAGGATGGATTTGGAGAAGTGCAGGTGTCCCAGGGTACTGTTGTGGGGCTGGAAGAGATAACAGAAAGGGAGAGGCGAGCCATCAAAGGATGGGCTGAAAACTGAGACGCTGCTTAAATACGAGCCAGGAATGGTCGGCAGAGTCAGCATTCTTGGGTAAAAATGACCTTGTACAAGTTATGACAGGAGAGTTTTTAATGGGCTCAGGATTACAGAAGCTGAAACACTGTTTATGAGGATGTTATCAGGACGAGGGCCTGAGCTATAAGGATAGACAGGGCAAGCTGGAACATTTTGCTGAGTTGAAATGTTATGTTCCAGTTGTACAAGATGTTGGTGAGGCTGCACGGAGTAATATGTTCATTTTTTTTGTCATTCTGCTTTAGGAAAGATGCCATTAAGCTGGAGAGAGGGTAGAGGAAATTTATGAAGATGGTGCCAGGACTCAAAGGCCTGAGCTGTAGGGTCCTTTATTCCTTGGAGCACAGGAGACTAAGGCGTGATCATATAGAGGCTTACAAAATCATGAGGGGAATGGATAGGGAGTAGGGGAATCAAGAGTAGGAGAATCAAGAGTAGGGGAATCAAGAATTAGAGAACTAATTAGAGAATTAAACACTGCTGAGGTTATACATCCTTCCCCTTGGCCACCTCACCCAATGGGCTGTAGAAAAGAGGAAAAGCCAGGCTAGCCGCCTTTGCTTGGCGCTGATAAAGGAAACAAAAACTCTGGCACCTGTTGAACGACTAAGCTTTTTGTTAAATATCCATCTTTAAAAATCTCAATTTATATGGTCCACAAGAGATCGTTCCATAACTACGTACCAAAAAATAGCTTCAATTGGAGCGAATTGCACCAGGTCAAGTATGAGACAGGAACTTCCATTGATTGATATTTGTAAAGACATTTTACAGATTTCCAAGTTACAGAAGCACAGATCTGCTGCCTTTTAATGAAACCCACAGACACAACATTGCATCATGTGTGTCAGAACCACGTGCGCTGGCTGGGCCCTCATTGAGTTTGACATCAAGGCACCAAGGTTTTTCCTTGGCAAGAAAAATATTAATACAAGAATATTGCTGCTTCTACGATTTAGCTCCTCCTTCTCCAACGTAGTACCAACAGTTGGATAATACAAGTGCAATCAATGTTGTATTAATAAAGAAATGTTAGTCCAGAATTTACTTTCAATTTAAGAGCAAGGTTGGTGGCACCATTAATTATTTGTAAATGTTACTGTCTTGAAGGCAGGATCGATCAAAGATAAATATGAATATCTGAAAATTACTCCCCGGCTCATCATTTATTTTTGAAAAGATGTGCCATAACTTCTTAAAAATTTGGCACATAAATTTCCACTTTGTAACTTCACATGTAAGCGCCCTTTCAACAATATGGTGTGCGCTAGTCATTGGCAATTAACTACTCTGGCACAAAAATCAACGATAACAAGGGTGAAGCTGCATTTCTTCAGATGTTGATTTTTTCATGAGTTGATTTAAAATTTCAATTTATGTTCAATTTGTACTTTCCCACCCTTTTGCTTTATTACTTTCCCTCTGAATCCAATTTTGCTTTCCAACTCTACTTCCCATTCTGCACCCTGAAGCAGGGAGAATCTGCCTTCTGTTAATTCATCTTATTTCTCAGTCCCAGCAATATTCTTTAAAACCTTAAATCTCATCCATGGAGAGAATATTCTCACACTGGTTGCATGTGTGTTGTTTTGCTCATTAACACAATATCAAAAATTAAAATGCACTTTAACTATGGAGTAAGAAAATATCGAAAAACTGGTGGTGTGGCATTTGACTTGCATTGTAAGGGAAAATCTCACTTCAATGAACTAATGGCCTCTTCCAGAAAACAATATTTCAGATTGTTCCCTCTTGAATTTCCAATAAGAACTCTTGCAAGCATTAAGATTAAAATATTTAAATGTTCACTATCACAGATTTGCAGCTGGGCTGACAGTGTATTTGCATATTGGGTTACCATAGCAGCATTGCATCCAAAATGATATAACCACCTGTTATTCTCGGCCAAACAACTCAATAATTCTGTTTCCCTCTGCGCAGCTGGAGGTTTTTTCCTAAATCCAACACAAATCGTTGCCATTCATGAGCAGAATCCAATAGATTGTTCTGCGGTCCAGTACTGCTGGCAAAACCAAACAAGCCATCCTAGAAACCATCTTCAACAATGAAGCAATAATGCGGATTACAATATTATGATGGAGTGTAAAACAGTTATAGGGAAGGTCAAACCGATTCATTCTTATTTTTGTCTAGAAAAAGTCTGAGGAAGGACTGAGAAAAAAAAGAATTAAAAGGGGACAAAACCGCCACTGGTCCAGACCATAGAATGGGAAATAAAGTTGGACAGTGGTACAGATGATTTTTACTGAAGGAGAAACAAAACCAGGGTTTCAAATGGAAATGGGTTTGGTGTAGTTGGGGAAAAAGGTTGGCATGGGCACGGATGACTGAAGAACCCATTAGTGTGCAGTAGAACTGACTCTTGCCCCCCCCCCCCCCTGACCATCACTTCCCAACCACCAACACCTTAAGTCAATCAGCCCCACACTACTCTCCTTTGACCTCCAACTCCCAGAACTCCACACTTTCCTTGATTGTTGTCCTCATCAATCAGCATGGTCCCTCCCACCTCTCTGATCACCATTCCTTCTCCACATCCAGAGGCTTCTCTCCTCCACAATTTCCTAGCCACGGTTTTGCACGATTTCCTTCACAAATAACAGAGCACGTGAAGGGAAGGCCTTTTATCACACGATTCATCAGCATGCAATTAAATGAACTGTGTACTCTACTAATTCCCACTGGAGACCTCTTGAAACAAATCATTTGCCAGACCATTGCATTTGATTGTTTAACAGTTTCTTGGCACCTGCTCCTCCACTGGGTCTGATAATGGAGGCCAGCACCAACTTTATTTGCTCTATTCTTGACACGAAAAGCTCTTGAGTTTTGCGTTCAGTTTTACTGTGTAGTGATGTTTTCCACACGAAAGGGGGGGGGGGAGGGGGGGAGGGGGAGGGGGGGAGGGGGAGGGGGAGGTGGGGGAGGGGGAGGTGGGGGAGGGGGAGGGGGAGGGGGAGAGAGGGGGGAGGGGGAGGGAGGGGGGAGGGGGAGGGAGGGGGGAGGGGGAGGGGGAGGGAGGGGAGGGGGGGGAGGGAGGGGGGGGGAGGGAGGGGGGGGGAGGGAGGGGGGGGAGGGGGGGGGGGAGGGGGGGGGGGAGGGAGGGGGGGGGGGAGGGGGGGGGGAGGGGGGGGAGGGGGGAGGGAGGGGAGGGAGGGGAGGGAGGGGAGGGAGGGGGAGGGGGGGAGGGAGGGGGAGGGAGGGGGGGGGGGGAGTAGGTATGGTGGGTGTCACTGAAGGATTGTTGAAACCCTCAGATTGGATGTGATTTGTCCCAGGATGTCATTGAAAACAAGATAGGAGATAGCTGGGGCCCTGACAGAGAGATTGTTGCATCTTGATTAGCCTTAAGTGAGGCACTAGAAGACTAGAGGATAACTAATGTGGTTTCGTTTCTTAATAGATAAAGGAATAGTCAGGCATATATTTGTGTAAGGGAAATCCTGTCTCACTAATTTAATTGAGTTTTTGACGAGGTTACTAAGGTGATAAGCAAGGCAATGCAGTAAGCATTGTCTCCATGGTTTTTAGTAGGGCATTTACCTAGGGTCCCCATGGACACATGGTAGGCTGGTCCAGAAGGTTAATGCACATGATATGTGAGGGGAGGTGGCTAATTGGATCCTAAACTAGCTTGGTGATAGGAGGCAGAGGGTGGGAGTGGAAGGATGCTTTTCTGATTGGAAGCCTGTTACCATTGGTGTACGCTAGTGACTGGTTCTGGGACGCTTGTTGTATGTGATAATTAACAACTTGAATGTGAATATAGGAAGAATGATTATAATGATTGTGGATGATTTGACAATTGCCGTTACTGTGGATACCAAGAAAGATTGTTCACAACAGTGTGTAGATCAGAAAGGCAGTTGGGAGGGGTATTGGTAGATATAATTGAACCCTGACAAGGGCAGGGGTGATGTATTTTGTCGAGTTAAATAGGGATAGAACATTTAAAGTGAATGCAAGGGCACTAGGAAATGAGGCTGAATAGAGGGACCTTGGAGTTCACAAGTCGATAGGATGGTGAAGAAGGCATGTGCTATAAATACATTTAAAGGTTGGATGTGTCTATAATACTTAGATAGGATATTAAAATTTGTATGTTACTTTGAAATGTTACAAAACATTGGTTAGGCTACACGTGGCTTATTATGTGTTGTTCTGGTCACCGTCACACTATAGAAATGATGTGGGTGTGTGGAAGAGACTCCAGAGGAAATTCACTCAGACATTGTCTGGATTGTAGGACTTTAGTTATGGGGAGAGATTGGATAGGCTTGGTTGGTTTTGCTTGGACTGAAGGAAGCTAAGAGGTGACCCATTAGTGTGAAAGACACGTCTTCTGGATGCGCTGGGACGCATCCTCGGTGATGTGACCTGGGGTCATGGGGTGTTTCAGGTCTCACAACATCAGACACCCTCGCCCAGGTGACCCAGCCGGGGTCGATCAGGCCCCGACTTGCGTCCCAGCAGCAACGCCCACGGATCAGCCTTCTTAATAACTACTCTGCAGTGGTTGGGAGACTCTGGTGCGTGGAGGGACTGGGCTCTGTGGGGTGAGTCCTGGCCGGGCTCCTCCTGCGTCTCACCAGGTTCAAGGCCTGTTCAAGTATATGCAATTAGGAATAGAAAGGGTGAATGGCCAGAATCTGTTTTCCCCATGGAATGGGTATCAAAAACAAGAGGACATAGTATTAAGCTGACAGGAAGGAGCTTTAAAGGGATTTGAGAGTTTTGTTTTTACACAGAGAATGTTTGATATCTGGAATGTTGATAGAGGAGAGGATGGAATGTGGTACAATCATTATGTTTCAGAGACAGGCACTTGATTAGGTAAAGCATAGAAGGATACAGGATTGTAGGTTAATTGGCTTCTGTAAATTATAAAATTGTCCCTGGTGTGAGGGATAGTGCCAGTGTAAAAGGTGATCACTAGTCGGCATGGACTCGGTGGGCCGAAGGGCCTCTTTCCACGCTGTATTTCTAAAGTCTAAAATAAAGTTTAAAGTCTAATAAAGTTTAAAGTTTAACTTATCTATTGGTCCCAAGTTGTATTAATCTTTCTATATTTAGCTCCAAGTATTTGGGAGTAGGTACACCTGGTGGCACGTATTTAACGCAGGCGACCAAAAAAGCAATTTCTTGTTAAAAACCTAGATTAATACAGTGGCCAATCCCTCACTCAATTCTCATGGTACAACTGAAAGTACTGTAGTGCAGGTTTGATGAATTGGTCTTAAAACTGAAGCACACGGCAGTTTTTTTTAATGTGGCATGCAGTGCAATTTCTATGAAAAATAAAATGTAACTAGAAAAAAAATCAGGCAAAGTTTCACTCATGACTTTCTATGTATCAAATACAATTGGGCACATCAGACCCTGGGCACCATTATTTATTGCTATCCAATGAACTCTAAAAAGGTGTGATTTTAGGATCACAGTTATTTCTACGTAACTTTATTCTCAACAAGGAGAATAAATATTTGGTTCTGTCAGTTGTAGACTTTAAAGGGGACCAATACCCCTACCACCCTTACAAAAATAGTTGGCATCAAGCTAATACATTGACAATTAAGAGGAATGTCGAGATAACATGTCTAGAAGACTATGGTGACGAAATGACCGAGGAAGCATAATACGTTACACACGACACCTTAACATGGTGTGAAGCATGAACCGTTTATTTTCTTTATATTGCCTGTCAATATTTGGTACTGTTTACGTGACCTTTGGAGCTTTCAGACGATGGAGGATCTCAAAATATCTAACGAGCAATTCACTTATCAGGTGCATTAGAAACAATTGTTCCACTCAGTGCAAATTCATATTATGCATATACACATGACTTTCAGTACCTAGTTATTGTAACATGAAAACAAAGTCAAAATCAACAAGATAACATGATACATTCTGATATTGTTGTAATAATTATCAATAGCTTTTTCCATTTTTCAAAGATATTAAGATGCTCCTGCTTTCCTTGTCCGCCAATGAATAAACTGTTGATTATGAGATAATAATAGTTACAATACTTGGAAATGGAAATTGGGCAACAACTGCAAATTTCCATTGTATGTTTGAGCACGTCAGAAGAATAGGAGAAATTCAATAACCAAAAACCTTATAGCTTATCTTTGCACTTTAGCTTATCTATCACTTTATTCTTACAGGATAGAATGTCAATATTTATGGAACATGGGGTACAAAAATCGAAATCAATTTCTATTTAAATCCTCAATAGTTTTCAATTTAATTTCATCTACGCCTCGCTTCAAATATCTCAAGCATCTCCAAATATACCTGGAAGGCAATCTATTGAGCAAGATTCAACACTTAAAAATCAAACAGTGCATGTGTAAAAGGCAAAGGGAATCAATAAAGTAATGGAATATGATGTGCGTATAGAAGAAATGCTGCTCAAATTAAAATGATTTATTTCAAATTTATATACAACTGATTTCATAACAGCGAATATTTTTTTCCAGGACTTGGATCGTTAATATCAGAGGCAACAGTTTAAAATTTACAATTAAAAAATCTCTCCTCAAAGCAACCATTGAGTCAGGCAAAGTGTTTTTCTCCAATATAAAAAGGGCAACATTGTTTTGCATTTCCTTCCTGCGCTTAGTGCAAACATGACCTTGCTGTGGACTGATTCAATTAAAAGGGCAGGTGGGATTCTCCTCCCATCCCTCTGCAGCAGTGCTCTGTATTCTATCATGAAGGGCAGATCAGGAACCCAAGGGAGATTTGACCCTCGACTGTCTATGCTGTCCTTTTGACAGAGTGCAACAAGACATTGCACAGCCACAGAGCTTAAATGGAGGCGTGTGAGGTAATGCTTTCCTCTAGGTGCTATGCAATGAAATTTGTTTACAAAAGATCAGATTCACAATTTCACCGCAGAGAGCAAAAACTAACCCCCTACAATTAACCGTGCCCTGCAAATCTGTTGCACAGAAAAACAAATGGTAGAAAACAAATGAACTGTGGCAACGTTCCATATCTTCTCAAATATGTCAGTGGCCCGCAAGGCTTCGTAAAAACACAAGCACTAGTAAAAGATGTAATGTGCTGCTATATGCTGATTGAACTGGATAAAATAATTTGTATTGGATATTATCAACATAAACAGCAATTGGTATTTCGCTGTAAATGTGTTTCCTTTCCAAGCCCAATGTAATGCCAAATGATTTCCTCCTTATTAGCAGCAAACTTGTGCAAATACTAAGGCAATGTCAGTTCATTATTTGTCTGAAACTGAATGGTTAAAACGTTATCACATTGATGATGCACTCACTTTAAAATGTCCACCTTTGTTCACTGACCAAAAGCCAGAATGGACTCAAAGGGCCAAATAATCTGTGCTGTAACAATTGCCTGAAAGCCATTTCAGACATCCAACTTGTTTGAGACACCTAGATAGATATTACTCTGATTTTAACCTTAAGCTTAAATGGGACAAGACTGTTAAAATGTTGGTGAACACACTCTGTTACATTTCTGATACATTTACCACTTAACTCTCAGACTTTGGACAGCGTAAGCTATATGTTACAGATATACAGGGTCCTCATAATTATGGATCCAGTCAAAAACAATGTTTATAATAAACACACGAACACAAGAAAATAGGAGCAGGTAGGCCTCCTGACCCTTCAATCTTGCCCTGCCATTAAATATGATCATGGCTGATCTATGCTCCCCTCAATTCCTCTTCTGTGCCAGTTCCCCAACACCCTCAATCCCATAATCATTCAAATGTTTAAGTATCTCCACCTTAAATATATCCAATGATCTTGTCACCAGAACCTTCGGTGGTAGAGAATTTCAATGATTCACTACAGTCAGAGAAAAAGTTTCGATGCACCTCGTTTTAAAAGACTGGTGCCTTATTTTGTGCAGCCTCACTGCAGCCCACTCCCTTGTCTACAAAGGTTTAAAGAAAAATCAGGTTTCTGCATGGGTCAAGCATACATTTCCTGGCTCCTCTCGAAACCTGTACATCACATTCTCCAAGGCTTCCCTTCCACTTCTCGTGACGTTATACGCCACAGACTGCTCGTTACAAAACTCAATAAAGACCGTCATATTATCCCCTGGCTCTGACACAATTCCTTGCAATTTCCCAACTCTGTCCCGCCCATCATCCTATTCCTATCTGCAACCTGTGCAAATCAAACGGAAAACGTGAGCAAGAGGCTCAATTGTTCAAAAGCATCTAGTCCTCATGTCAGGGATATGGGTCGTGTGCAGGCAGTGGAGATTAGTTGAACTTGGCATCTTGTTCGGCACGGACAGTGTTGGCCGAAGTGCCTGTTCCTGTGCTGTACTGTTCTGTGCTCTATGCTCTAACACTTCCCACTTCCCCATTTTCAGCCTGTGTGAGGTTCTGGTTGCCCCATTACAGGAAAGATGTGGAGTCTTTGGAGAGGGTGCAAAGGAGGTTTACCAGCATTCTGCTGGGATTAGAGGGTTTCAGCTACAAGGAGACATTGGATAAACTTGGATTGTTTTCTCTGGAATGTCGGAGGTTGCGGGGAGACGATAGGTGTCTAAAATTATGAGGCTTAGATAGGATTAACAGTCAGAACCTTTTTTCCCCCGGGGTGGAAATGTTTAATAGTAGAGGGCATCGCTTTCAGAGAGGGGGAAAATTTGATGGATCTGTGTAGGGCAATTGTTTTTTTTACAAAAGGAGTGGTGGGGACCTGGAATGCATTGACAGGGGTGGAGGTGGTGGCTGACAAGAGAGTGGCATTTAAGATGCATTAAGATAGGCACATGGAAGTGCAGGGAATAGAGAAATATAAGAAAATAACTGCAGATGCTGGTACAAATCGATTTATTCACAAAATTGACCTGCTGAGTTACTCCAGCATTCAGGGAATAGAGAAATATTGATCATGCATCGGCACATGAGATCAGTTTAATTTGGCATCATTTTTGGCACAAACATCGTGGGCCAAAGGGCCATTCCTGAGCTATACTGTTCTATAGACACAAGAAGCTGGAGTAGATCAGCAGGACAGCCCAGCATCTCTGGAGAGAAAGAATAGGTGACATTACGGGTCAGACATCTGAAGAAGGGTCTCGACCTGAAACATCACCCATTCCTTTTCTCCAGAGATGATGCCTGTCCCACTGAGTTACTCCAGCTTTTTGTGTCTATCGTCGGTTTAAACCAGCATCTGCAGTTCCTTCCTCCACTGTTCTATGTTCTAGGAGAACAACACAGATGTGTTTGAGAAAAAGCTCAATAACACAATAAAGGAAGTCACCAACACCTACAGTGATGACCCAACCTAAATCTAGGCATTGAAGAGGAGTTGAGTATAGGAGCAAAGAGGTCCTTCTGCAGTTGTACAGGGCCCTAGTGAGACCACACCTGAAGTATTCTGTGCAGTTTTGGTCCCCAAATTTGAGGAAGGACATTCTCACCATTGAGTGCAGCGTAGGTTCACGAGGTTAATTCCCGGAATGGCGGGACTGCTGTCTGTTGAAAGACTGGAGCGATTAGGCATATATACTCTGGAATTTAGGATGAGAGGGGATCTTGTTGAAACATATAAGATTATTAAGGGATTGAACACGCTAGAGGCAGGAAACATGTTCCAAATGTTGGGGGAGTCCCGAAACAGGGGCCACAGTTTAAGAATAAGGGGTAGGCCATTTAGAACGGAGATGAGGAAAAACGTTTTCACTCAGAGAGTTGTGAAGCTGTGGAACTCTCTGCCTCAGAAGGCAGTGGAGGCCAATACCCTGGATGCATTCAAGAGAGTTGGATTGAGCTCTTAATGATAGCAGAGGCAAGGGATATGGGGAGAAAGCAGGAACGGGGTACTGACTGTGGTTGATCAGCCATGATCACGGTGAATGACGGTGCTGGCTCGAGGGGCCGAATGGTCTACTCCTGCACCTATTGTCTATTGAACTGAGACTGAATTGGAACTTAAAAACTGCTGGTATGCAAACTCAAGGCAACTTGCCAGATGCTCCGTTCTGTTAGTCCTCATGCCACTTGCAAATTTGTGCCAAAGAGAATGCCTGGGCAGATCAAAATAGATTACAATTTGATTCATTGCATTCCTGGTAGAATCTCCTAATTTATAGCGGAAATAATATAAAGCACACCTGAAACCGCAGAGGTAGTGGAAGAAGGTGCCGCTGCTGCTGTTTAATGCCAACATTTTTGCTTTGCCAAGCTTCCCTTTCACTTGAAAACACTTGGTTTTGTTTAATTTAGAGAAACAGCGCGGAAAGAGGCCCTTCGGCCCACTGGGTCCACGCCGACCTGCGATTCCCGGTCACTACTGGTATTCAAGTATTTTGAGCCATCGGAAAATTTCCAAATCAGTACCAAATTGTGATCTGCTAACATCCTGCAAACAGTCACCGTCACCTGATGCAACATCAGATCCCTCCTTCTCCACCTTTCTGAGGGATATCTATCA
This sequence comes from Rhinoraja longicauda, assembly GCF_053455715.1. Lineage (NCBI taxonomy): Eukaryota > Metazoa > Chordata > Chondrichthyes > Rajiformes > Arhynchobatidae > Rhinoraja > Rhinoraja longicauda. The sequence goes on along the minus strand of NC_135968.1, from coordinate 27,318,860 downwards.
ACTCCACCTCTTAACTCAAACCATTACTTACTAAAATAATCAGGCAGTAGTTACAACTAGTAGAACATTTAAAATGTTGTACATAGGAAGGGCAGCTTTATTCCGCTTTGTAAAACTAGCCATCTCATTTTTGCAAAGAATTGATGAGGTATGAAGTTTGGAAAAAGCTAGATGACCATTATGAGCTTTGAATGGACCAACATTCCAAGGAGCACATTAACCTGAAAGCAATGAATGGAAAGATTAGATCTAGACATATTGGACCTGTTTACATTACCGCTGGCTCCACATATTAAATTATGTATGGAGACTAAAGAAACTGAAGATTCTGGAGGAGGTTGGCAAGTCAGGCAGAATCTGTGGAGGGAAATGGACAGTCGATGTTTCAGGTCAAGACCTTTCATCTGGTTTCCACCATGGTGGTAGGCATTAAATTGTGTTTTTTTCATCATGACTAGATAACTGTGTAAAAGGAAATGAATTTCAACACCTTTTTACCCCTCTTGCTTTCTTTTAAATGTATTGACTGCATGCTGAAAGAAACAACCAATGTTTTTTATCACTACTTAATCTCTCTCTGAAGATAGACACAAAATGGTGGAGTCACTCAGTGGGACAGGTAGCGTCTCTGGATAGGAGGAATGGGTGACGTTTCAGGTTGAGACTCTACTTCTCTCTAGTGGATTAATCACAGGTTATATAAAAATTTGAGAGGCAATGATAGGGTAGATGGTCAGAACTCCCCCCCCTCCCCCCCACCCTCGGGCGGAAATGTCTAAGGCTAGAGGGCGTAGCTTTAAGGTGAGAGGGCAAATTCTAAAGGAGATTTGCAGGATAAGTTTTGAGGTTGATGGATGCCTGGAACGCACTATCAGGGCGGAGGCAGATATGATAGTGGCATTTAAGAGGGTTTTAAGTAGGCACGTGGTTGTGCAAGAAATAGGGGATAGGCAGAGGAGATTAGTTTTACTTGGCATCATGTTGAACATGTACATTGAGGGCCGATTGGACCATCCTGCGCTGTACTGTTCTATGTTCTGGTGGTGCAAGCTCCAGGTTCAGGATGCATGGGCCATTTTCTCATCAATCTTAGTTGGGTCAGTTTCAGATCTAAGTGGTCCTGTGATATGTGACCAAAGTTAATGACTCCTCAGAGTCTGTTTGGTTTCAGCTTCTAAGCTTTGCAGTCATTATTTCTGTAGAGAACGTAGATAATAGTGATTTTAAAAAAATATCCTACACTGAACAGTTAAAACCAAAGGAAATGCACCTGCGGAATCAGGCATTTTCTTAATAGGATTATATTAGAAGAAAGTGAAAAATGAAAAGACAACAACCTGTTTTAGTACATAATCCTTATTTAGAATACTGAAAGGTGGTTTAAAAGGCTTCTTCAAATACAGCTGCTGTGCAAACTAAATCCAGTCAATTATCACCTCCTATATTTATTTTGAAGTAAGTGATTTCGATCTTAACCAAGCTTGCAAAGACATACATTTCTTTTCTCTTGATTCGACATTGAACAACCATTAATTTCTGTCAGCATTCATTTCCGTGGCTTTCCCCCTTCAGGAAGGTGTTGCCATGGCAGCTGCACTCTCTTGGGTGCCTAGCTGAGTTGGTGTCCTCCGGTGTCACATAATCAACTCAAGCTGGTTCGGAAAGGGAAGGATTTAGGGATGGGGGTTACAGGTCATCAGTTCTCCCATCATCTTGAAAGAAGACCCTGAACGGGACAGTGCATCCGTGTTTAGGAGAACTGGTAGCAAGTCTGTGCAATCCCAAACACTCAGCACCACCTCAGAAGATTTGTCACCCAGGCATTTAAAAAAAAACTAAACAGGGAGCTGAATGACCCACAATATTTGGAAGGTTTCTGCCTGGGTGCCATATACCTCAATGGCATTTGGGACCCCTCTCCGGTTAGCTTATAATTCTCTGCACCCACACTCACCTATTCCCCTCCACCCCCCCACCCCAAAAAATATCATCCTTTCAAATCAAGCATATTTATCTATCTCGTACTCAGGAGAATATGTGGCAATATTGCACTCATCACATTTCCTGATGCCACATGGATCTGCACTACGCACGACAGATTTTTCCACAGAAACATAAATATTCCTTCTTCACAAAGGTTGAGAAACATTCAAAGAATATGCAGTAGTTAGAATGCCCAAGTACTCACCCAGATCCCTGAATCAGTCAGATGCAAATCCCTCCAGTCAATTGTTAGCTTGTTGCAAATCCAGAACACTAAAATGACTCAGAGTTGTCCATCAGCCCCTCAGCCCATGCACGCACCCCCGCTTCAACGAGCAGCAGTGATGTGTCCTCTCTCTATTAGGCAAAATGGACCTGCTTATCAACACAGGCACAGGTTTCAAACCAGCTCCAGTAAACATCTACCTACATTTGCTGGAATAGTCCACTTCAAACAAAGGGAGGATTCAAATCAGACAGGGAAAGCACCATTCTCCTGTTATGCACAGGAGATTTTTCTTTTCCCCTCCACAATCCTGGCACGATTCGAGAAAATGACAGCTTTAGGATTACAATGCTATTATTCAAATCAAATCTGGCATCCAATGAAACTTCTAATATGAAAGACATTAAAGAAATTGAATTATCAAACAAACAGGGAACATTACTTATTAAAGGTCTTGAGCAGAAAAACTGATGAAGATCTTAAGATAGCATCAAGCCTAGGAAACCTTTGACACATTTTTCTTTTATTTCCATATTTTAATTATGGCCCTTTTCAAGGTAATTGAAAGCAAATGTTGCTATTTGTTATTTGGTTTAATGGGTTCTCTGGTGGTTATTATCTGGCTTACTAGCTATGAATTCTCAGATAATGTTGCCAGGAAGCACATGAACTTGGTCTGACTTTCTCCCCACAGAGGGGATGAAAAATGAACATTAAGTTGTCACACATTCGCATCAACTCAGGCTTCTCAAAGTTTGCTGAGCAGTGAAGAGCAGACAAACAAATTGTTTTTAAATAAATTCAATTAATCGTGAGCGCACAATCACACAAAATATGTTTTCCATTGGGAAAAAAGAATTCCAGAATTCGTGATTACAACCAATATTGTTGAACACTCCAGTTGCAAATACAAGATTAAATCCAAGTAGAAAGCATTTTCCAATTATCACTTTTATATTTCAGCATTCCTAATACCTGCATATCCAACTCACTGCCAAGTCTTAATGGAAGGTAACAACATACTTCATAAATCTGATCAACTGAATGTGAAATGCAAGGCTTTTTTCTGGGTACTTTACATAATGATTATATACTGTGGTAGTTTGTTAAGTGTCTATTTCCTACGCATTCTGCACAAGTTCCCAACCCAACATGATATCGAACCTTGACCACCTACAAAGCAAAGATACATATATCAACACCACCACTGGCAAGTTCTTTCTCCAGGTAAGGATCAGACTGACTTACAAAAACATTAGCAGTTAGTCAATATCATTGGGGCAAAATACTGGGATTCCTTATCAGTCTGCATTATGTGAGAGCCTTCCACAGTTGTTGCACAAATGCAGTGGGTTAGATTATAGATACAGCAGAGAAACACCGAGACCACACTCACCAGCAATTACTGTACTCCAGCACTATCCTACATACTCAAGACAATTTGCCATTTTTACCAAAGCCAATTAACCTACAAACCTGTGTGTCTTTCGAGTGTGGGAGGTAATCGGAGCACCAGAGAAAACTAACGCGGTCACGGCGAGAATGTAGAAACTCCGTACAGCCAGCTCCCACAGTCAGGATCGAACACGGGTCTCTGGCGCTGTAAGGCAGCAACTCTACCAGCTGTGCCACTATTAAGGGAGTAATAAGGTACTGCTAATCTTCACCCTGCCCTCTGACAGCCATTGCCCACTGGTATCTCTCTCACTATCTCAGGGAATAGGTTCGTGACCAATATCCATTTTAAGACCACAACTGTCTGCAATTATCAAGAATACACAGTTTTACACTGCTTTCTGCAAGACCTCTATTCAGCCTAAGGTGTTGGCTCTGTTTCTCTTTCCACAGCCATAGCCTGACCTACTGAGTGTTTCTCACATTTTTAACTTTTATTTTAGGCTTCTAGCATTTGCTTTTAAAAAAAAATTTTTTCATTCTATTCTATTTTTACAGTGTTTCTGCCTCAAGTGGATCAGATTTTCCACACCAATGCCTTTAAAGATAACTTTCCTTTTCCTGAAAGATACAACAGGTTGCAGATGCTGGAAACTTGAGAAAAACACAAAGTGCTGGGGGAGCGTAGCGGGTCAGGCAGCATCTTAAAGTAATAAATTTATCAGGCACGCCAGTTAGAGATCCGCCCTCTCCAACCCTCCCCCTCTCTGCATCTTTAAACACCATTGCTTTCTCACTTTGCCCAATCTAGGCAAACAGTCCTTGAACTGTGATAGACAATAGACAATAGACAATAGACAATAGACAATAGGTGCAGGAGGAGGCCGTTCGGCCCTTCAAGCCAGCATCACCATTCAATGTGAACATGGCTGATCATTCTCAATCAGTACCCCGTTCCTGCCTTCTCCCCATACCCCCTGACTCCGCTATCCTTAAGAGCTCTATCTAGCTCTCTCTTGAATGCATTCAGAGAATTGGCCTCCACTGCCTTCTGAGGCAGAGAATTCCACAGATTCACAACTCTCTGACTGAAAAAGTTTTTCCTCATCTCAGTTCTAAATAGCCTACCCCTTATTCTTAAACTGTGGCCCCTGGTTCTAGACTCCCCCAACATTGGGAACATGTTTCCTGCCTCTAATGTGTCCAACCCCTTAATAATCTTATACGTTTCGATAAGATCCCCTCTCATCCTTCTAAATTCCAGTGTATACAAGCCTAGTCGCTCCAGTCTTTCAACATATGACAGTACCGCCATTCCGGGAATTAACCTAGTAAACCTACGTTGCACGCCCTCAATTGCAAGAATATCCTTCCTCAAATTTGGAGACCAAAACTGCACACAGGTGCGGTCTCACTAGGGCCCTGTACAACTGCAGAAGGACCTCTTTGCTCCTATACTCAACTCCTCTTGTTATGAAGGCCAACATTTCATTGGCTTTCTTCACTGCCTGCTGTACCTGCATGCTTCCTTTCAGTGACTGATGCACTAGGACACCCAGATCTTGTTGTACGTCCCCTTTTCCTAACTTGACACCATTCAGATAATAATCTGCCTTCTTCTTCTTACCACCAAAGTGGATAACCTCACACTTATCCACATTAAACTGCATCTGCCATGCATCCGCCCACTCACACAACCTGTCCAAGTCACCCTGCAACCTCATAGCATCTTCCTCACAGCTCACATTACCACCCAGCTTTGTGTCATCTGCAAATTTGTGTTATCTTCCTTAGAGAAGACAGATCCAAAGTACCGGTTCAACTCGTCTGCCATTTCCTTGTTCCCCATAATAAATTCCCCTGCTTCTGACTTCAAGGGACCCACATTTGCCTTAACTATTTTTTTCCTCTTCACATACCTAAAAAAGCTTTTACTATCCTCCTTTATATTATTGGCTAGCTTACCCTCGTACCTCATGTTTTCTCCCCGTATTGCCTTTTTAGTTATCTTCTGTTGCTCTTTAAAAGATTCCCAATCCTCTGGCTTCCCACTCTTCTTTGCTATGATATACATCTTTTATTTTATTTTTATGCTGTCCTTGACTGCCCTTGTCAGCCACGGGTGCCTCTTACTCCCCTTAGAATCTTTCTTCCTCTTTGGGATAAATTGATCCTGCAACTTCTGCATTGTTCCCAGGAATACCTGCCATTGCTGTTCCACCGTCTTCCCTGCTAGGGCCTCCTTCCAGTCAAATCTGGCCAGCTCCTGCCTCATGCCTCTGTAATCTCCTTTGCTATACTGTAATACTGACACTTCTGATTTTCCCTTCTCCCTCTCAATTTGTAGAGTAAAACTAATCATATTGTGATCACTGCATCCTAGTGGCTCTTTTACCTTGAGTCCCCTTATCAGATCAGGTTCATTACACAACACTAATTCCAGAATTGCCTTCTCCCTAGTAGGCTCCAGTACAAGCTGGTTTAAGAATCCATCTCGGAGGCACTCCACAAACTCTCTTTCCTGGGGTCCATTACCAACCCATTACCAACCCATTACCAATCCATTACCAACCTGATTTTCCCAGTCTCCCATAACCAGCATAGCATTACATTTGCGACGTGCCAATTTTAGCTCTTGATTCAACTTGCACCCTATGTCGAGGCTACTGTTTGGGGGCCTGTAGATGACTCCCTTTAGGGTCTTTTTACCCTTACAATTCCTCATTTCTATCCATACTGATTCTACATCTCCTGATTCTATGTCACCCCTTGCAAGGGAGTGAATATCATTCCTTACCAACAGAGCGACCCCACCCCCTCTGTCCACCTGTCTGTCTTTTTATACGTTGTGTACCCCTGAATATTCAGTTCCCAGGCCTGGTCCTCTTGTAGCCATGTCTCTGTGATTCCCACAACATCATACTTGCCAATGTCTAACTGAGCCTCAAGCTCATCCACTTTATTTTTCATACTTCGCGCATTTAAATACAACACTAACTTTGGTATTCACCTCCCCTCTCACACCGGTCACAATTGGCCCTGACCTTACTCTCTTATCCCATCTAGAACCTTCCTTCCCATTTATTCGAGTCCTTTGCAATTTCTCCTGGATTCGTTTCCCCTTTAACTCCATCTTCATATTCCCAATTTGTCAACCCCTTCCCCCCACTACTTAGTTTAAAGCCACACGTGTAGCACTAGCAAACCTGCCTGCCAAAATGTTGGTCCCCCTGCTGTTAAGGTGCACCCCTACCCCAGAAGAGATCCCAGTGGTCTAGAAATCTAAATGCCTGCTCCCTGCACCAGCCCCTCAGCCATACATTCATATCCCCGATCTCTCTGTTCCTGCCCTCACCAGCACGAGGTACAGGTAACAGTCCAGAGATAACCACCCTCGACGTCCTACTTCTCAGTCTTCTTCCTAACTCTCTAAACTCACGTTGCAGTATCTCCTTCCTCTTCCTCCCGATGTCGTTCGTGCCCACGTGCACAACTACTTCCGGTTGATCGCCTTCCCTCACTAGGATGTTCTGAAGCCGGTCCGTGATGTCTTGAACCCTGGCACCAGGGAGGCAACAGACCAAGTCCCGCTTGCCACCACAGAATCTACTGTCCGTACCTCGGACAATGGAGTCACCCACTACTATGGCTCTTCCTGACTTTGGTCTCTCCGGTCGAGTCTCCTTGCCTGGATTAGAGCCGCCAACCTGTCCGCCGCTCGGACTGGAAGCGTCTTCTGCCCCGACAGCTCCCAAGAGGGCGTATCTGTTTGCAATAGGCACAGCCACCGGGGTCTCCTGGAGTCTACGTTCACTCCCCCTTGAAACGGTCTCCCACCTACGCTTGACCTGGTCCCTTGGCGTGACAGCCTCACAGTAGGTCCTGTCCAGGAAACTATCGCATTCCCGGATGGCCCTGAGGTCATCCAGCTGCTTTTCCAACTCCACCACACATCCCAAGTCCAATCTACTTCTCTCCCCACTAATGCTGCCTGACCTGCTGACTGCTTCCAGCATTACGACGGATTTGTTTCGGATTTCCAGCACCTGCACTTGTTTTTGCTCCAATTACAAAAAAACAATCCTGTTTCACAGATGTCACATTGCTGACTGACTACTCTGACAAACCAAAGCACCAGGTCCACTGAATCCCCTGGACTTTTCTGCATTCACTTCATCAACAAAATAATGCAGTGTATAAATGGAGGAAAAAAAGGTCATACAAGGCAATGACACAACAAGAATTATATAATACTACAAAGTACATCAACACAAAACAAGCCATTTGACCCAATAGGGTCTTGCCAGTGTTTATAGTGCATGTAATCCAATACATAAAATTTATATCCCAGACTCCAAGATCTGAAACAAACTGTAATATAGTTTTTAAAAATGGTAAACCCATATTTCAGATGTAAATTACAGGATGAATTCAAATGTTATAACTTTACAAATACTATGAATATACTGTAGCACCACCTCGCACAAGTCTTTCGCACAGAACATCATTGAATGTTAAGAGTATGTAGTTAGACGCCATTTGATTTGGTTCTCTAATTCAGAATGAATTTAATCTTCATATATTACCAATTACCAATAGGAAAACTAACCTCTCGCTCATTACGATTTAGCAGAAACTGGTGTGTGATGAGGGAAGCAGTATGATTAAAGAAACGCGCGCACACACACACACACATACACAAACACACACACACACACACACATACGTGTGAAAATTCACTGTATCTTACATTTTGGAGTGCATTCAGTGCAGGGATTGAATGGAGCCATTACTACTATCGGGGCGGCACAATGGCTGGTTGACGCGGACTCGGTGGGTTGAAGGGCCTGTTTCTGCGCTGTATCTCTAAACTACACTAAACACTGAAAAACGGTTAAGCACCTTATCGTTCTTGCATGACCTGCATTTCCATGACCGCCAAAAGACTCTGTTCACACGAAACAGCCTTTGGATTCACCACAGTACTGGCCAACTGGCAAAATGATACCTCAAGATTTCCAAATTTACACATTTATGCAATAATCTTTTGTCTGGAGGTGGGGGGGGGGGGGGAGGGTCAGAAGAGTAGAGGACACCTTAGGGGAGTTGATATATTTTCATTAGAAGGAAAGCATTCCCAGTTTAGAGGGCCGTTGAGCCTTGACTGCAATCAGAGGCTCCCCATGGTCAACTCATGATGCCATCCTGGAATCCCGTTCACATACACACAGCCGCAAGGATCATTACTCAACATTCAAGGTGATCGGAGGTGGGAGAGGCTTCCCCGCTTGGATGGATTGGGGGAAATCCTGACACTACAGACCTCCAGATTGGTAGTGGCTTTGTGGCATTCTCCATACACTACCACTCATGTAGACTTGCTCACTTGCAGCAGCAAGAGGGTGACACAGGAAGGAGCAAGGAAGACGGTGGCGGACAACAGTTGCCACCCTTTTCTATCTCCACAGAGAAAAGCTAATTTGGGTGATTCTCCCACAGATCGCTGCATCCTCTTTAGGATATTCTGAATCTCATTATTAGTGCAATTCAGTAAAAACAACAAATCACACCATAACAAGCTATTTTCCATAATGTATTGAAGAAACAAGGAACTGCAGCTGGCCGTTTACAAAAGAGGACACCAAGTGCTGGAGTAATTCAGTGGGTCAAGCGGCATATCTGGAGTCTGAAGAAGGATCCCGACCCGAAACATCACTTATCAATGTTCTCCGCTGCCTGACCCACTGAGTTACTCCACAACTTGATGTCTTTTTCCATAATGTCTTTTAAAACAAAACACCAAGCAATAGACATGTGGATTTTTTTGTCCTTGTGTACCCCACTATGCCAGTTTTCAAGTCAGACAGTGTGGAAACAGACCATTCAGCCCAACTTGCTCACACCAACCAAACTATCCCATCTACACTAGTCCACCTGCCGCGTTTGACCCATATCCCCCTAAACCTGTCCTATTCCATGCACCTGTCCAAATGTTTCTTGAACGCTGTGATAGTACCTGCCCCAACTACCTCATACGACAGTCCGTTCCATACACCCATCACCCTTTGTGCAAAAAGGTTTCCGGGTGGAAATAGCCTCAGGTTCCCATTTCCTCAGGAGACTTTTGCTGCTCCCATAATGTCCTGGACTCCAAGATAATTCAGGGCCACAGGGCTGGTCACTAACATTCAGAGCAATTTAAGAATGGGATATGAAGACACAAGCAACTGCAGTTGCTGGAGTCCTGCGTAGGACACAAAGTATTGGAGTAACTGAGCAAGTCAGGCAGCATCTCCAGAGTACACAAATGGTCAGCGCTTCAGGCCAGGACCCTCCTTCAGATTGCTGTGTTGGGATGTATGGACTTTGTCGGCAGGCCAGAAAGATCAGGCCCAATGAAACAGCTGACTTAGATTTGGAGCAACGGACCTTTAAGTCAGCACCTCTCTTCCCACACGTGGCTCAAATTACCAGATATTTTGTTTCTTTTTTGTTGTGTTGGTGGTGTTTAGATATGTCACAATGTTATTGTAAGTGACATATTCAAATTCCCTTGACCAATTCTTTCAAATATGAGAACTTAAATAAGGATTTAACCTCAAGCGTGAGAAGTTTGGAGTTCATTATCCATCAGCTCATTCCCTTATCTTTTTTAACTATTTAATTTCCACCTGCAATGATGGTGATCACTTTCACTAGAGTTTGATATTTTTCCTGACCCGCCATTGTCTCAATCAAACTGTACCCCTCAAGGTTCTCACAACTTTACATGAAACTGACAGATACACATTTTACAAGAGGACTACATTACAAAGAAAGTTCATCTTGTATTCAAAGCGATGAAGAACAATGGTGGTAATGCCTTCAGCTGCCTCTGCCCCAAACTTTGAAAGAGGACAGCACAGTGGTAAAGAGTGCTGCCTTATAGCGCCAGAGACCTGGTTTTCGATTCTTATCACAGGTGCCATCGGTACCAAGTTTGTATATTCTCCCTGTGACCGCATGGGTTTTCACCCGGTGCTCCGGATTCCCCCAACAATCCAAAGACGCACAGATTTGTAGGTTAATTGGCCTCTGTAAAATGTAAATTGTCCCTAGTGTGTTAATGCTAGTTTTCAGGGTGATCACTGGTCAGCGTGGACTCGGTGGGCCGAAGGGCCTGTTTCCACACTGTAAGTCTAAAGTAAACTCTTAACTGCCTTTTTTCAAAGGAAAGGGATGGCTATTGCAGGTAGTTGCAGAGTATATCACTGATGTCTAGCAGTTTAAATTGCACTAACAATTCCATTCCCCCATCTTTCTCTTGAATGTGCACCTCTAATATTCGCCAACAGAATTGGAAGGTGAAAATCGATCAGTTCAACTGTCGCTGTTTTGCTCATGGAGTCCAGCAGTGAAGGCCACACTCACTGGGATTCCAGTACATTGCTGGAGACAATCGCCTCTCGGACCCAAAGACCCGACATGAGTCTAAGATTCACAGGTTTCACCGGAGGGTGTAACGGATGATGTTGGGAGGCAGTGGGGAATGTGCATGATCTTATGGAATGGCAGCACAAGCACACAGGACCAAGTAGCTCATTCCTGTTTCTCTGTCTTAAATTGTTTCTTGTGATTTACATTCCTTTTAAATTAGGTCCATTTAATGATTTTAATCAATTATAGGCAGTTTTAGATGTTTGTTCGATTTTGTATCCGTTCACTCAATTGTACTTTTTTTTGGAATAACTTTTCAGAGACATTTCAAAACTATGTAAAATCACTCAGAGTTTTGACAGGCACCAACATGATGCATGGAGCCTTGCAAACTGTCAAAGATTTCAGTGGCATTGTGGAGATTGGGTTTCATCAGCGTTGTTTCGGAATCTCTGGATCAAGTATAGCTTTGTTGGGTGTTACAAAAAGCTATAAATTCTTTAATTTCCTGTTCCAAAAATATTCTTCAACTTCAAACACAGAGTTGCTGCACCAAATCAGCATTTCATCAACTACAGGCTATTTAGATGAAAACTAGACTAAGTGGACTCGTTGGGCCCAAACCTCTCCTGCATTGGTGCAGCACCCTCTCCTCCCCTTCCCCCCTCCCCTCACTCCTTCCCCGCTCCCTGCCCCCCTCCCTCCCCCTCCTCTCCCCTCCCCTCTCCCTCCATCTCCCTCAACCCCCGTTATCCTCCCCCCTCCCCCCCATCCCTCCACCCCCCTCCCTAGTAATTAGATTTAAACTTTAAAATGTGAATAACTTTAAAAATATACACCGATTTCAATGAAACTTCTTCCATTAGCACCAAAGGGATGATGGTGAGTAAGGTGGGCCTAAAATTGCCATGCTATCATGTACCGTATTGGCTGTAGTTCAGGAACAAACAAACAAACGAAAGTTTTAGTATATAGATATCACACTTTGCGTCTTCTCAATACGAGGTTGAGAACTACTCACAGGAGGGCCCTAAAAAATCTAAAAACTTTGGAAAATCAAACGAGTGACCCCTACTACTATTTATAATTTTGGAAAATTGACAGTTTATTCACAGTATGCAATAAAACCCATTCAGGGATAAATTTAGCTTTAACAATGATGTCTTATTTTAAGTAATAATACATTGAATTTAATGCACCGTGGCTGTTCCTTCTCACAATGTTAATCACAACTGTATTAAATATATAAATTTTTCCAAATTAAAACTTTTCACGCATTAATACATCACTGGCTTGGTATTGATAACCCCAGAGGGAAAATTATCACCTCAGTTCAGCTTTTATATTTTAGCACATTATGTATAAACATTTTCCAGATACACCCACCATCCGTGACTGTGTCAAGGTAAGCTTACTAGCAAAGCTGCCTAAAGTAAAAAAAATACTGAAGATTAAATTATACATTTGTTAAATTGAATATATTTGAACACACTACATTAATAGTGGAAGGATCAATGCTCAACAATTGCCTAAAGAATTAGTGAAAAGTGATAAATCTTATTCGTCTCCTTAAAAATCTTGGAAAATGTTGTTCACATTGCATGGTGTAACAGTGCTATCTTGTGGCAGTTTTATTTTATTTCTTAATGTTAAATTATTTGGCTTTTCACATTTCGATGGATAAAATCAGGCCCCGATAACGTGTCTGATTTTGCAAATGCAATCCTTGCAATGATTAAACGATCAAAGGATAAAATTGACACGTGAAGGGAAGATTTGTTCTACATTTTTTTTGCAGAAAACTCACAAATGGGAAGTTGACTAATATTAACACACTGGGGACCTTGTGAGAACCTCCTTATTTCTTATTTGCTAAGAGCTGTTATAGGTAATTGAAAACAATCCTAGAAGTGCAAAAGCAAAAATTAATGCTGGAAACTTGCACGTTTCTAGGCATCCATTCAGAATCCTTCATCAATACATGAGTGCTGTTCTTTTTATTTCTTTATGTTTTGAGATTTGCAGCCTGCACACATTTGTCTTTCGATGCAATAAAGGTAAACAGGACTTCTGTTGGGCCCTTATGGCAAATTGATATATTGCATCCTATTGTGGTTTAGATTAATCTCTGGACTGATCAATGAGAACATAACAGTCTATGTCACCTGGTCAGAGCAGAACAGTGAGCCACATTCTGGATAACTGACTGTTCAGAACAGCAGAATAGGTGGCATTGATGGATGCAGATTGTTCAATGGACCACATTCTGGAATACAGAACACTCCACAACAAACGGCAATGTGAGTGGGCTCTGTGTTTCCACACACAATGCACTGATCAAACAATAGAGAACATGTTGGAAAAAAAACACATTTAAATAGTGCTGAATTTCAGAGGAATAAATCATTCAGGTGAATACTTCTGCATTAAAAGTTCAAATCCATCTTTTCAATGGTAAGAGAAAGATGCAGGAAGTTTAGTACTTGAACTAAATTGTGAGCTCATAGTATTTGTGGGTACAATAATGGTTCATCTATTTGTTGCTGGAGGAGGACTATTGCCATTGTTTGAAATTCCCCCAAGTAATTGTAACTCCTGCAATGGATGCTTTTTCTTGCTTCTGTGAGGAAAAAGTAGAGCGTTTATTCTCACAGAAGGCCCTCTATATTTTTTAAATCCATTTTTAAAAACAATTTCAGAGTTTGTTCAACAATTGTTTTTGAAGTGGTGCAGGGAACTCTCCAAGAGCTGGTCAGAGATGCAGAACCGTCATAGACTAGCACTATGTGTGACTTGGAGCAGAACATGGAGGCAGTGGTGTCCTATGCATCCGCTTGCCTTTGCAATGGACAGAGGCTGCCACAGAGGGGTTGGTAACTTGCTAGGGCAGATCCTGTGGCCATGGTGCACCAAGAGTTGCAGTGGATAGATTGCCAATCAACTGAATCATGATGTCCTTGATAGCGTCAAGCCTCTTATATATCATTACATGTGCAGTGGACTCCATTCCCCTGCACTCCTGACTTGCAACTTGCAGGTGGCAAAGTGCCTTTTGGAAATCACTTATCACCAAACATGCATACGTTAGCCTGCTGCAGAATGTAAGGCATTTATATACCCTCCCATGTTGAATTCTTGGCCATTGGTAGCCCTTGTTGTTGTTGTCAGGGAGAATTTAGTGATGCTGTTTTATTATATTTCCAACAATGACAATTGTTCTCCAGAAACATTGCCATTTTCAATTGTTCCAGATATATCTACATTTATACCAGTCTCCATGCTGATGTGGAGGAAACGGGTCCTTCTGCGACTGAATCCACACAGACAATCATGCATCCATTTACATCATTATTTTTTAAATTCTCACTGACTCTCCCCAGCAAAACACTGGGGGCAATTTATAGTGAGATACCGACCTGCATATCTTTGGGATGGGACTGCTCAATGGAAACCCATGCAGCAACAGAGAGAGAGAGTGAGCACATGCAAACCGCACATAGAAAACACCAGGGGTCAGGTTTGAACCCATAACACTGGAGCTGTGAGGCAGCAGCTTCACTGGCTGCACCACTGTGCCGCTCCAAATGTTCCAGCAGATTTGATGCTGGAACGGAGACAGATAGCTGACTACAGCCCACGTTCAACCATGATTTACAAATGCAGCATCCAAAACACCAAGATAATCACAACAATACTTTAACAGGTAGGGAAATAACTGGCAACATCCAGTGACTGGCATTCAGTTATTATTTGGCCTTTTCACATAGCAACACCAGCTGCCTCATCACTTATTTATATTGTCATTAGAAAATTAGTCTTTTGATACAGGCCGAGTGCATTTTGTGTGGCTGTCAGTGATAATTTAATCCTCCTGTTGTTTCATTATTTCAACCTTTCTATCGCATGCAAGCTGAATGAAGCCAAAGGATCCTGTTGAATCTGAATGCAGAATTATTTCAACCATGTTCTTGCATTATGCACACTGCCTTCTCTGTGTCAGGCAACCTATTGCATTATTTTTAACTTCTCCAGGCGTATGGTGGATAGCACACTGACGGATTGCATGTAGAAATAAGGAACTTCATTATTTTAGTTGTTTACAGATCAAGGGTGGAAACAGGCTCTTCAGCCCACACGAGTCCACGCCGACCTTCGATCACCAATACACCAGTTTTATGTTATCCTGGTTTTGCATCCTACACACTAGGGACAATTCAGAGAAGCCAATTGACCTACAAACCTGCACTTCTTTGGAATATGGGAGGAAACTGGAACACCAGAGGAAACTAATGGGGTCACAGGGAAACTCCACACAGGCAGCACCCATAATCAGGATTGAACAGTGCTGCTGGTTTACAAAAAAACCCACAAAGTGCTGGAGTAACTCAGCGGGTCAGGCAGCATCCCTGGAGAAAAATGGATAGGTGATGTTTCGGGTTGGGACCCTTCTTCCAACTAGACTAATCTGAAGAAGGGTCCCGACCCGAAACGTCACCTATCCATGTTCTCTAGGGATGCTCTGACCCACTGAGTTACTCCAACATTTTGTGTCTGACTGGTTGCATCAAGGACAAGGGAGAGTGCAGAAAGTGTGGACATTGCCCAGGCCATCATGAGTACTGATCTCCCAACCGTAGAAGGGATCTACAGGAAACATTGTTTCAAGAAGGCAGGTAATACCAAAGATCCTCTTCACCCCAGCCATGCTCTCTTCTCGCTGCTACCATCGCCAAGATGGCACAGGAGTCTGAGAACCGTTACCTCCAGGTTCAAGAATAGTACTTCTGTTCGGAATTTACAAGTCAGAAATTGCTGAGCAGAGTTTGAAAAACATACAGAACAAAGTAACTCGGTTATTATAGAATATGTAATTTGACTTCAGTTTTATGTGAGGAACATACCTTCCCGGCATAACCCTGACACAATCCATTAAGAAGCTGTTGTTCACGTACCTCCAAGACCTTTCCTGTGATGAATTTGTCACATTCTTCACATTTCACACCAAAGAGTGTCTGATAATCCTTTTCACAATAAGGAGCACCATCTCTGTCAGAGATTTGTGGATAGAAGGAAGAAAGGAAAAATAAGAGCAACACGACAAAGAAATAAAATTATAAATGTTACCAAAACTGGGAGCAAAATTCACAAATTTAAACCAGAAATATATTTAGTATTAGATACAAAAGATTACCATAGGTATCTCAGAGATGTGACTATCTCAGTGGGATATATGCTCAATATACAATATTTAGGTTGATTAAAAAAAACTAAAGCCAACATCCAATCAATTTTACTCAGCAAATTTGTATATAGTCATAGAGTCAGAGTCATACAGCATGGAAACAGGCCCTTCAGCCCACTTGTCCACGTCAACCAACATGCCCCATCTACATTAGTCCCACCTGCCTGCGTTTGGCCCATATTCTTCTAAACCTATCCTGCCCATGTAGCTGTCCAAATGTCTTTTAAATGTCGTGATAGTTCCTTCAATTACAGCTCCTCCGACAGCTCGTTCCATATACCCACCATCCTTTGTGAAAGAAAAGTCGCCCCTCAGGTTCCTATTACATCTTTCTCCTCTCACCTTAAACCGATGTGCTTTGGTTCTTGATTCCCCTACTCTGGGTAAAAGAGGTATTTACACCATCTAATCCCCTCATGACCTTATACATCATATTTTACAAACTAATCATTTACAAGTACATACCTCTTCAAATGTCGTTGCAATATAAACATGAAAAAGTCCACCATAATCCCACTGTCCCAATACTAACCCCATTGCACATCAAATGATTTCAAGATTTCTGCCTCAACTCCACCACCTGGAGTCCACTTTAAGTACTGATGGCTGCACATTATGAATAACTGATACAATTATTTTATGAGACATTCAAGAAAAGGGTTTGAGGTAATCTCGAAAACAGCACCTTGTTTTTTTTTTACTAAGAACATTACAGATATCCAGGTTCATATTGAAGTCAATAATGTCAGATAAGAATTCTGTTACTCTTATTTTTTCCACAGCAGACCAATCTTTGTTTCTTTATTTGTCCAACTGCTACCCTCTTTAACCTTGTAGAGCAGTGCCCTTTTATTTACTATTTAACTTGTCCTGCATTCTCTTTTACCACAAATCTTCATTTTGTTCTCTTCATCTTAATATTTAGCTTCAAACATTTCCCGAAATCTGAATAAAGATCATTGCGTGAGCCATTAACTGTTTCACTCTTGGTTGCTGCCCTACCAGGTTTACACAGGAATATCTCCAGCAATTTGTTTTTGTTTCAGATTTTCAACAATCGTATTTTGCTTTTATAAGAGAGCAATTCACAGTGTTAATTTCCAACATGACATTCCTAACACCAGTTCCCTTTCAAAATCCAATTAATTCCAGCGTGATACTGCATCAAACTTCAAAGTGGAAAGAAGAAAGCTCAGCAATGGATTCTGTGCATCTTAAGGTAGAGAGGAATCTGTACTTACTTGCTGATGTACTCTCCAGTGAGAACATTCCCACAAGACTTGCACTTGAAACAGCCCAGGTGCCACTGTTGCTCCAGAGCCAGTAATGCCTGTCCATTTTTAATATCCCTGCCACAGCCTGCACAGTCTGGAAAGAGAAAAAGGACCCATGTAAGAAATTCTAAACAGGCAAATCAAATCTTAATGTCGACAACAGCAAAATGCCACACATACTGGAAATCAAAAGGGAAAAGAGAAAATACAGGAAAAAAAAACTGTTCAGGAAGAAACTGTTGACTTCGAGTCAGTGACTTTTCAACAGTTTTGATAAAAGCAAAAACACAAATTAACCATAATCACCACAATTAATTTGCATCTGCGATAACTAACCCCTGGGGATACATTATCCATACATAACAAATGTATACACCAGGCATTTTTATTGCTTAAATCTTCCTCACATGATGACTGAAGATCATCAAGTAGAAACAAGGAACTACAGATGCTAGTTTACAAAAAAAGACACAAAGTGCTGGAGTAACACAGCAGGTCGGGCAGCATCCCTGGTGAACATGGATTGGTGACTTTTGGGTCGGAAGCCTTCTTCAGACTTAAATGAACTCGACGACCTTCACATTTGTGAAGATCATAGACCTAAACTAAAACAATAACTACTGATTTTTGTTTGATGTTAAGTATTTAACTGCATCATAACATTCTCAGCTGCCACTTTATTTGAACTCATTTGAATCCAGGCACTTGATTTTGTTGACAGGTTTAAGTTGAGTTTTTCCCTACATATGATCTAGTCTATCTTTGGATCATCAGGCATGCAAAAAAAAAAAGAAATACTCTGAAAAAAGTTTTGTTTTAAAATGATTTTCTTTCTATATAGAGATACAGACATGCATGGTAGAGCAGGCCTGCTCACAGATGGACTGCCTCACAGCTTCAATGGCCTGGTTTCAATCCTAACCTCCCATGCTATCTGTCTGGAGTTTGAACGTTCTCCCTGGATTTCCAAAGAGAGGATACCTCGCATATCCCAAAGACAAGTGGGTCGGTAGTTTAATTTGCAGGCATAATTGCCCATGATTGTGAAATAATTGTCCGTAATGTGTAGGTAAGAAGGTAATTGAGGGGGAGAAGGGGATATCAATAAGCATAAGGGGAGAATAAAATGTGATCAGTGTGTAATTAGTGTAAAATTCATGCTGGGATCGCTGGGCGGCACGGACTTGGAGGGCCGAAAAGGCCTGTGTCCGGCTGTATATATATGATATGATATGATATGATAACAATGGCACAATTGACTTCTGCTGGAAAAAGAAACAAATTCAACATGCAGACGATTAAGTGATATATTCAATCTAATGGCAACTTCATTGATGAACTGGAGTTTATACTTCGTTGTGATATAATTTTCCGGACTTTGTTGACACCTGCTCAGCTTTAACTTTTTCCTCCTTTGGTTGCACTCAATTGCAATACACTGATTTTTATTTTAATGTGCATGCAAGATAGTTTCCAGAAGCAGAAAGCAGACAAAAGTGGCGGTTGCATCCAAGGAGGAGAAATCAGGAGTAGTAATGAATTAACACTACAATTTAATGCTTTGTTTTGCATGATTTCCCTGGCAAGAATCAGTATCAGTCTTTTAATTCAGCTAATTTAATACTGGTTCGAATTTCTTCAGAAGAGGTGAGTTGTCTTTGGCTGCTTCTTTGTTTCAGTTACAAACACCATTTTTTGCTCAAGGAACTATAATTCGTGAATTATTAGGTTTGTGTTTTTTCCACTTTAAACTCTTCAATGAGCAGAGTACTTTTTTCTGAAGAGACAAAAATGTCTCATTGCCAACAAAATGTAGCATTTACCAAGAAACTCAAAGCAATGTGCTGGCCATTATAATATCTAGATCCAGGTCTGGTTTACTTTCAGTTTAATTTAGTTTAGTTTAGAGATACAGCGTGGAAACAGGCCCTTTGGCCCACCGAGTCCACACTGACCAGCAATCCACGTACACTGGCACGAACCTATGCACTAGGGACAATTTTTTACAATTTTACTGAAGCCAATTAACCTACAAACCTGTACATCTTAGGAATGTGTGAGGAAACTGGACCACCCAGGGAAAACCCACACAGGTCACGGGATGAACATATAAACTCCGTTCAGACAGCCCCTGTAGTCAGGATCGAACTTTGTTCTCTGGTACAGTAAGGCAGCAACTCTATCGCCGCGCCACTGTGTCGCCCTCTTTAATAAGGTTATTTAATCCACATACACCAGTCTGGACCTTGTAGTAATAGCCTTTACTGCGGCTCCAAACAACATTTCACTTTGACTCTGATTATCCAAATCATATGAGCTCAGGAGAAATCATGAGTAGTAATGAACAAACACCACAATTTAATGCACCTCGTGATCTTATATACCTCCATAAAATCACCCCTCATCCTCCTGCACTCCAAGGAATTGCACCCCTCATCCTCCTGCATGCCCAGCTCCCCCCCTATAGCTCAGGCTCTCAAGTCCTGGTAACATCCTTGTAAATCTTCTCTGCACTTTCCAGGTTAACAACATCCTACATGCAGAAGGGTGACTGAAACTGAACGCAATACTGCAAACCGACGTCTTTTCAATTATAACATAACATCCCAATTTCAATACTCAATACAACCAATGTACTGAATGCCTTCTTGACCACCTGTGACTCAGTGGTCACAGTGACACCTTCTTGACTACCTGTGACACGACTTTCAAGGAACTATGTACCTGCACACCAAGATCCCTCTGCTCTACAATACTCCCCAAGACCCTGCCATTCACTCCGAAGATCCTGACTTGGTTTGACTTCACAAAATGCAATGCCTTGCACTGTTCAATGTTATCCCACTTTCACATCCACTCCTTTCATGCTGGGCGAGGGGGGGGGGGGAGAGTGGGGGGGGGGAGGGTGGGGGGGAGGGGGGGGGGAGGGGGGGGAGGGGGGGGGAGGGGGGGAGTGGTTTACAAGTCCATTCACCTATAAACCCACACGTCTTTCAGATGTTGGAAGAAACTAGACCACCCGGAGGAAACCCAAGAGGCATTGACTCTGAACACCAGGAACCTCTGGCCAAACTGCGTCCAGCAACTTTCACAATATTAAAAAACTCAGATTTCCACAGAACACTCACTTTCAATCCAATAATTCTGTTGTCCGAGTGAGTTTTAATTTGCAGCCAAAGGTCTCTTCACAATAAACAGGCTCTGAGAATTGAACACTAGATGGCAGTCACGAGTTACAGGACATGGCAATGTGAGGTGGGATCGCTAACTGTTACCAACATCTATCCTCCAGAGATGCTGCCTGAACCGCTGAGTTACTTCAGCATTTTGGGTATATCTTTGTTGTAAATCAGCATCCGCAGTTCCTTCCTTCACACTTTGCCTGCTGCCAACGGTGTCAGATCGAGCCAATGCTGTTCAGAAGGTGAAGCTGAAATAAGGTGGCACAGTGGCGCATCTGGGGGAACCACTGCCACATGGTGTTGGAGGCCCAGGGTCAACACTAACCTGGAGTGCTGACCATATGGATCTTGCACATTCTCCATGTGACCGTGTGGCATACCCCTGGGTGCTCTAGTTTCCCCTCACCGTCCCACAATGTGTAAGCTAATTAGCCACTGCAAACTTCCCGTAGTCTACAGAATCTTGGGACGGGTGGGGGAGGGAGGGATGGAAGAAAGAAAGAGTTGATAGGATGGAAGGAGAGTGGGATTCATGTAAATAGCTAATAGATGGGCAAAAGTGGGCTGAAGTTTCTGAAGATCTCTCCTAGCCCCAGCACGTTGATGCAATCATCAAGAATGTTCGTCAATGCCTTTACTCCCTTTGAAGATTGAGGAGATTTGTCAAGTCGCTGATTACTTTACCAAACTTCTTCAGGTGTATGATAGAGAGCATATGGACTAGTTGTATCATGGCCTTGATGAGTAAAACACCCAGGAATGAAGGAGGCTGTATACATTTGTGATGTTTGCCTGGTCCATCCATCATGGGTATTAACCTTCTCATCATCAAAGAGATCTACAGGGGGCGCTGCCTCAAAAATGCAGCTAGTATCAAGGAAACATTCTACTCTGGCCAGGCCCTTAACTCGTTGCCACCATCTTTAAGGTGGTACAGGAGCCTGAGAATCATGACCTCCAAGTTCAAGAAGAGCATCTTCCCAGCAATCAGCAGGCTTTTGAATCACAATGTACAACCCGAACCACAACCCTACGTTTTGGTTACCTTAAATACTTCTGTTTTGCACGGTTATGGTCTGGTTACCTAGTATCACTAATTATTCATTTTTTGTATGATTGATTACTGTAAATTAATTTGTGATGATATTACATTTATGGACCTATAAATCTGCAGCAAGTAAGAATTTCCCTGTGCATATGACACTTAAACAATCTTGACAAACTCTTATTGAACTAAGTTTGTATATTTCAATAGGCCACTACGCATTGCTTTGAGTTCCAGAGAGTATGGACTCTGTCTGCTTCATTCATAGAACAAACACAGGAATTAATTGAGGAAAAACATTTCCATTCCTTCTGGCAAATCCATCCTTTCTTTGATGTGGACCTGTGCATGAAAATACAAATATAATCACCACAGGGCCAGAAATAATTGGAGCAAGACGTGTCGACCTTGGCATTTAAATCCTCTGGCAATCAAACCATTATAATCTTTGCCTTCTTAACATATATAACATATAACATATAACTACAGCATGGAAACAGGCCTGTCCGGCCCTACCAGTCCACGCCGACCATTCTCCCTGACCTAGTCTCATCTACCTGCACTCAGACCATAACCCTCCAATCCCCTCCTATCCATATACCTATCCAATTTACTCTTAAATAATAAAATCGAGCCAGCCTCCACCACTTCCACCGGAAGCCCATTCCATACAGCCACAACCCTCTGAGTAAAGAAGTTCCCCCTCATGTTACCCCTAAACCTTTGTCCCTCAATTCTGAAGCTATGTCCCCT
The DNA here is from genome assembly GCF_053455715.1 of Rhinoraja longicauda. NCBI lineage: Eukaryota > Metazoa > Chordata > Chondrichthyes > Rajiformes > Arhynchobatidae > Rhinoraja > Rhinoraja longicauda. The sequence continues at coordinate 27,296,344 of NC_135968.1, read as the reverse complement.
TGTTGGAATCTTCCCCACTCTCAAAGGGAAAAGCCTACCCACGTCAACTCTGTCCGTCCCTCTCAAAATTTTAAAAACCTCTATCAAGTCCCCCCTCAACCTTCTACGCTCCAAAGAATAAAGACCCAACCTGTTCAACCTCTCTCTGTAGCCTAAGTGCTGAAACCCAGGCAACATTCTAGTAAATCTCCTCTGTACCCTCTCCATTTTGTCGACATCCTTCCTATAATTTGGCGACCAGAACTGCACACCATACTCCAGATTCGGCCTCACCAATGCCCTGTACAATTTCAACATTACATCCCAACTTCTATACTCGATGCTCTGATTTATAAAGGCAAGCATACCAAACGCCTTCTTCACCACCCTATCCACATGAGATTCCACCTTCAGGGAACAATGCACAGTTATTCCCAGATCCCTCTGTTCCACTGCATTCCTCAATTCCCTACCATTTACCCTGTACGTCCTATTTTGATTTGTCCTACCAAAATGCAGCACCTCACACTTATCAGCATTAAACTCCATCTGCCATCTTTCAGCCCACCCTTCCAAAAGGCCCAAGTCTCTCTGTAGACTTTGAAAATCTACCTCACTATCAACTACTCCACCTATCTTAGTATCATCTGCATATTTACTAATCCAATTTGCCACACCATCATCCAGATCATTAATGTAAATGACAAACAACAGTGGACCCAACACAGATCCTTGGGGCACTCCACTAGACACTGGCCTCCAACCTGACATACAATTGTCAACCGTTACCCTCTGGTATCTCCCATTCAGCCATTGTTGAATCCATCTTGCAACCTCACTATTAATACCCAACGATTTAACCTTCTTAATCAACCTTCCATGTGGAACCTTGTCAAATGCCTTACTGAAGTCCATATAGACAACATCCACAGCCTTGCCCTTATCAATTTCCCTGGTAACCTCTTCAAAAAATTCAAGAAGATTAGTCAAACATGACCTTCCAGGCACAAATCCATGTTGACTGTTTCTAATCAGGCCTTGATTATCCAAATAATTATATATATTGTCCCTAAGTATCTTTTCCATTAATTTTCCCACCACAGACGTCAAACTAATAGGTCTATAATTGCTAGGTTTACTTTTAGAACCTTTTTTAAACAAAGGCACAACATGCGCAATGCGCCAATCTTCCGGCACCATCCCCGTTTCTAATGACGTTTGAAATATTTCCGTCATAGCCCCTGCTATTTCTGCACTAACTTCCCTCAATGTCCTAGGGAATATCCTATCAGGACCTGGAGACTTATCCACTTTTATATTCTTCAAAAGTGTCCGTACCTCCTCTTCTTTAATCCTCCTAATTTCCATCACTACTCTACTTGTTTCGCTTACCTCACATAATTCAATATCCTTCTCCTCGGTAAATACCGAAGAAAAGAAATTGTTTAATATCTCCCCCATTTCTTCCGGCTCAGCACATAGCTGTCCACTCTGACTCTCTAATGGACCAATTTTACCCCTCACTATCCTTTTGCTATTGACATATCTGTAGAACCCCTTGGGGTTTACTTTTACATTACTTGCCAAAGCAGCCTCATATCTTTTTTTCGCTTTTCTAATTTCCTTTTTAAGATTCCTTTTACATTCTTTATATTCCTCAAGAACCTCATTTACTCCCTGCCGCTTATATTTATTGTATATCTCCCTCTTTTTCCAAACCAAGTGTCCAATTTCCCTGGAAAACCACGGCTCTTTCAAATTATTATTCTTTCCTTTCCACCGAACAGGGACATAAAGACTCTGTACTCTCAAAATTTCACCTTTAAATATCCTCCATTTCTCTATTATATCCTTTTCATAAAACAACAATTTCCATTTCACTCCTTTTAAATCCTTTCTCATCTCCTCAAAATTAGCCTTTCTCCAATCCAAAATCTCAACCCTTGGTCCAGATTTGACCTTCTCCATAATGATATTGAAACTAATGGCATTATGATCACTAGACCCAAAGTGCTCCTCAACACATACCTCCGTCACCTGACCCATCTCATTTCCTAACAGGAGGTCCAACACTGCCCCTTCTCTGGTAGGCACCTCTACGTATTGCTGCAAAAAACTATCCTGCACACATTTTACAAACTCCAAACCATCCAGCCCTTTAACAGAATGTGATTCCCAGTCTATATACGGAAAATTGAAATCACCCACAATCACCACTCTGTGCTTACTACTAATATCTGCTATCTCCTTACATATTTGCTCTTCCAATTCTCGTTCCCTATTTGGCGGTCTATAATACACCCCTATAAGTGTTGCTAAACCTTTCTCATTTCTGAGTTCCACCCAAACAGCCTCCTTAATCGAGCCTTCTAGTCTGTCCTGCCAAAGCACTGCTGTGATATCCTCCCTGACAAGCAATGCAACACCCCCACCTCTTGCCCCTCTGATTCTATCACATCTGAAACAATGAAATCCTGGAATATTTAATTGCCAATCGCAACCCTCCTGCAACCATGTTTCACTGATCGCCACAACATCATACTTCCAGATGTCAATCCAGGCTCTAAGCTCATCCACATTTCTTACAATGCTCCTAGCATTAAAATATACACATTTAAGGGACCCATCATTTCTTATTCTCAGTTTATTTCTTTTCCCTTCTTTCTCTCCTACATATTGGGTCTGAGTGTTTCCCTTTTCTGCCTCCTGCCTCACACACTGCCTATTAGCTATCTGTGTTTGAGTCCCTCCCCCAACCGTACTAGTTTAAAGTCTCCGCAGTTATTTTAGCAAATCTCCCCGCCAGGATATTGGTTCCCCTCGGGTTCAGATGCAACCCGTCCTTTTTGTACAGGTCATACTTCCCCCAGAAGAGGTCCCAATGATCCAGAAACTTGAAACCCTGCTCCCTGCACCAGTTCCTCAGCCACGTATTTATCCTCCACCTCACTCCATTCCTATTCTCACTATCGCGTGGCACAGGCAGTAAGCCTGAGATTATTACTTTGGAAGTCCTTTTTTTTAACTCTCTTCCTAGCCCCCTGAATTCACCTTTCAGGACCTCTTCCCTTATCCTACCTATATTGTTGGTACCTATATGTACCACGACCTCTGGCTCCTCTCCCTCCCCTTTCAGGATATCCTGGACACGCTCAGACACATCCCGGACACCGGCACCAGGGAGGCAAACCACCATCCGGGTCTCCCGACTGCGTCCACAGAAACGCCTATCTGACCCCCTCACTATAGAGTCCCCTATTACTACTGCTCTCCTCTTCCTTTCCCTACCCTTCTGAGCAACAGGGCCGGACTCCTTGCCAGAGGCCCGGGCACCGTCGTTGCCCCCAGATAGGCTGTCCCCCCCAACAGTACTTAAACAGGAGTACTTATTTCCAAGGGGTACAGCCACCGGGGTACTCCCTAGTCCCTGCCTCTGTTCCTTGCACCCCCTAACAGTGACCCACTTGTCTACCTCCCGTGGTCTAGGAGTGACCACCTCCCTGTAACTCCTATCTATAACCTCCTCACTCTCCCTGATCAGACGGAGGTCATCAATCTGCCGCTCCAGGTTCCTAATACGGTCCCTTAGGAGCCCCATCTCGTCACACCTGGCGCAGATGTGGATGTCTGGAAGACTATCAGACTCCCAGATTCCCCACATCTGACACCCAGAACAAAAAACTGCCCTGGCAGTCATACTCTCCAAACAAAGCCCCGCGCTCGGTTACTAAACCTACCGCCCGGCCGCTACTCCAACCGCTCCTTGTTTGATCTGCCTTTTGATTTCATTACAAGGATGTACAGGTCCCTTCAAACACCAACATCTTTTTATCGGTTCCCATTTTAAAAAGTGCTCCATCTGACATATCCTGGCCTATTCATTTAACCATTCTTCTGAAGTCTCTCTGCACCGAGCCTACAACCAGCAACAAACTTGGATAAAATACACTTGATACCTCACCCCAAGCACCTATACAGATTGTGAATTGCTCACACCAAGAACTGACCCTTATGACCCCGTTTGTCACCATCTCCCAGCCCCAAAATAAACAATCTATTGTTACTCTCCATTTTCTGTCTTATCCACTGCAATAAACTTCCACCTCCTCAACCACCTCCAATACTGTGAATTAATTGTGTTTAACAATTAACAATTGCCATCTCACTGAAGGCCTTCAGTAAGATCAAATTCACCATGTTCACTCGGTCAATTTTACCTTTCATGTCACTGACAAACTCAAAAAACGATATGGTAAAGAATTAACAGAATATGGGAAGATGACAACCAGTGCATCCACTATCTCCAAGACCACCTTCTTCAAAAACTTAGGTCCTGCAGTTAACATTACATTAAAGAACAAAAAGTGCTGGAGTAACTCAGCCGATCAGGCAACATCTCTGGAGAACATGGGTAGGTGACTTTTCGGGTCAGAACCCTTCTTCAGACTGCCATGTTCACCAGAGATGCTGCCTGACTTGCCAAGTTACTCCAGCACTTTGTGTCCTTTTGTGTATTAATCAGCATCTCCAGTTCCTGATTTCTAACAATACATTAACACTGCTAGCCTCTTTTAACAAATCTACAGAAGCTCCCACAATCCATTTTATGGTGTGCGATTGCCTACTCTTGAACACTATTTGGCCTTGCCTTTATCGATGCCTTGCCCTCCTTGGCCATTGAAATTTTGAAATGTTCCTAGTGCTCAGAATTTCTGCTTATGTTTGGCTTTTCCTTATAAGCCTTTTCCTTTGATCCAATACTATCTTTATCTCAACAACTGCAGCTGGATCACTTCCTGCTGTTTTTGTTGCCTGACAAAAAGGGATATATATGACTTTTAATTATTATGCTTTTAGACCAGGCACTGGCTTGGAAACGCTACTGATTCCAATGGAGATTGCAAGACAAAGAATCAGGAGGCAAAAGGGAAGACAATTTGCTTTTGTTAGAAAAAAAATTTGGTTTAGTTTAATACTTCTAAATATTTCTTAGGATGGTATAGTTAGATTTCCCTTTTATATTTAAAAATAATTATAATTTTTCAATTTATGAAGTTATTCAACTTCGAATGTCAGAGGAACCAAAATTAATTAAGTCTTTTCAACCAGCAAAACACCATTGAAGGGTCTCATTCCTTTTCTCTAAAGATGCTGCCTGACCCACTGAGTTATTCCAGCTTTTTGTGTCGATCTTCAGTGTAAACCAGCATCCGCAGTTCCTTCCTCCACAAAACCCCATCCTGGCTTTGTGAGCTATCAAAGGTCGACAGAGGTGTTGGGAGTGGGACAACTTTAATGTGTCATCTGAAACCCAGACCTTGCTGATGGACTTGGGATGCAAAATCCCAGCGAGAGAAGCCCTCCACAGGCAGATAAAGTTTAGTTTAGTTTATAGAAACAGCATGAAAAGAAGGTCTTCGACCCTCTGACTCCATGCCAGCCACCGATCACCCTTTCGACCCGTTATGATGCTATCCCACTTTCTCATTCATACACCCGACATTGTGGTGCAGCGGTAGAGTTGCTGCCTTGCAGCACCAGAAACCCGTGTTTGATTCTGACTGAGGGAGCTGACTGGAGGATAGGTGCAGGATAGAACTGGTGTATGGGGGGATTCTTGGTGGGCATGGACTCAGTGTACCGAAGGGCCTGTTTCTTTGCTGCATCTCTAAACAAAACAAAAAAATCACTTAAGTCTGCCTATTCCAAACCCAAATCTTAAATAAACATTGTGACACCATAAAAGTTACACCAGAAACTCTTTGCTCCATTTGCCAGTATTGGTTCTCTAACCCAGCTTTATGTTTAATCTTGACCCCGGGTGCTTTCCACCAAACAAACTTTCATCTTAAAGATTTATACTGTTTTTGAAAAATGTTCCAGTATCTTTAATAACAATCCTAGAATTGTGTTCTTCCTTTGCTGATTTATTGCCCATTTCATGCTTAACCTAACATCATTTAGTTCAACTGAGTATCTCTTTCAAGTCCACTGTTAATCTCTATGTTTGAGATTCTTGGGTTCTCCAGTCAGGGCCAAAGTGTCTCAACTTTGATAATCTTCCGTACGCTCAACAATCTTAAATTCTTTCTTATATTGCACTTTGTTTAGAAAGTTGATTTGTCATCCTTGCAGAGTATACTTGACAGCAAACTTTATGATTCCTTTGCCAATATTTTAGTTCAAAGCTGATGGGCTATGCTCCAATAGTCTTTTCCCAGCAGGTTAAATGAAATGCAGAGCACTGGCTTTCAGTCTGTGGGGGGGAGTGCTGAAACTCCTGCTGCCGACTACTTCAATTCTTCATCCCGTTCCTACTCAGACTCCTCTGGCTGCGGCTTCTTGCACAGTTTTAATGAGGCCCAGCAAAGCAACACTGCATCGTCCATCTGGGCACGTGGAAGCCTTCTTTGCTCAATTGGAGGTAACCAACTCTCTTTACTTGTATCAGAACAGGGCAGTTCTGTTCTAAGTCGTCCATGGACAACATTAACAGTTTAGTTTAGTTTATTATCACGTGTAACGAGGTACAGTGAAAAGCCTTTGTTGCATGCTACCCAGTCACCGAAGACGCAATACACGATTTCAATCAAGCCATCCATAGTGTACAGAGATATGATAAAGGGAATAATGTTTAATGCAAGATAAGGTCCAGTAGAGTCCGACGAAAGAGAGTTTTCCCACCCTCTGCAGATAATAATAATAATAATAATAATAATAATAATAATAATAATAATAATAATAATAATAATAATGCATTACATTTATATAGCGCTTTTCATACACTCAAAGACGCTTTACAGGGATTTATAGAACATAGAGAAGTGAATAAATAGATAAATAAGTAAACGAACAGAGAAAGGAGACAGAAGGTGAGGTGACCTTCAGTGGTTGAAGGCAGTACTGAACAGGTGAGACTTCAGTGATGTTTTGAATGTGGTGAGTGAGGAGGAGTCTCTGACGGTTTGGGGTAGTGAGTTCCATAGGGTGGGAGCAGCGATGGAGAAAGCCCTGTCCCCCCAGGATCTGAGTTTGGTCCAGATGGGGGGGGATAGGAGATTGGCAGCAGCAGAGCGGAGGGTGCAGGTGGGAGTGTGCCTGTGGAGGAGGTCAGTCAGGTAGGATGGGGCCAGGTTATGGAGGGCTTTGTAGGTCATGAGGAGGATTTTGTACTGGATTCTCCGGGGGATGGGGAGCCAGTGGAGTTTGTAAAGGACGGGAGTGATATGGTCACGGATCGGGGTGTGGGTGAGTAGACGGGCAGCGGAGTTTTGAATGTATTGAAGTTTACTGATGATTTTTGAGGGTGCGCCATAGAGGAGGCTGTTGCAGTAGTCCAGACGGGAGGTGATGAAGGCGTGGATGAGGGTTTCTGCAGCTGTGGAGGAGAGGGATGGACGGAGACGGGCAATGTTTTTGAGGTGGAAGAAGGCTGTCTTTGTGATGTGTTTGATGTGTTTGTCGAATGAGAGGGTTTGATCAAAGATGATTCCAAGATTCTGAATGTGAGGGGAGGTGGATACTGGGAGATCATCAATATTGAGGATGAAGTTTTGGGTGGATTTGGTGAGCGTTTTTGGACCAATGATGATGATTTCAGATTTGTTGCAGTTGAGTTTGAGGAAATTTGATTGAAGCCAAGATTTTATTTCAGCGATGCAGTTTGTCAGTGTAGAGTGTGTGGTGGTGGAGATTGACTTGGTGGAACTGAATAATGTTTAATATATTTTATGTGTTCCCTTGTAACTTTTCTGTCTCTCTTACTACGCTTAATAACCTTTCAAGCAGATGGCTTTATTTTCAACTAACTATGGAAACTTCAGTGTCACCTTATCACAGAGAATCATTTTGTCCTTTCAATCCCTCCTCCATCCTCTTGGCATTTTATTCTGACAGAGGGTACTTGACCCAAAATATTAACCGATTCGTTTTTCAGAGATGCTGCCTGACTAGCTGAGTGTTTCCTGCCTTTTAGAAGTTTAAACATGTTGCCTTTTTAGGTTTAGGTTTATTATTGTCACATATACCAAGATATTGTGAAAAGCATTGTTTTGCATGCTTTCCAACCAGATCAGATGTACCCATACATAAATACAATCAAGTCAAACACAATAGACAGAGCAAAAGGGAAGATAGAATGCAAAAATATAATTGTCAGTATTGTAGCGCATATCAGTTCCATAGACAAAGTCCAATGACTTCAGTGGGGTAGAAGTGAATTGCATAGTACCATAGCCTATGGAAGGATCGGTCTGTAGCCTGGTAACAGTGGAAGATGCTATTCCTGTGTCTGGTGATGTGTGCTTTCAAGATTCATATCATATCATATCATATATATACACAGCCGGAAACAGGCCTTTTCGGCCCACCAAGTCCGTGCCGCCCAGCGATCCCGTACATTAACACTATCCTACACCCACTAGGGACAATTTTTACATTTACCCAGCCAATTAACCTACATACCTGTACGTCTTTGGAGTGTGGGAGGAAACCGAACATCTCGGAGAAAACCCACGCAGGTCACGGGGAGAACGTACAAACTCCTTACAGTGCAGCACCCGTAGTCAGGATCGAACCTGAGTCTCCAGCGCTGCATTCGCTGTAAAGCAGCAACTCTACCGCTGACCTACCGTGCCACATCATCTGCCAGTTGGGAACAGCGAGAAGGAGGAATGAACAGGGTGGGACCAGCCTTTCATTATGTTAGCTGCTTTTCCTAGGTAGCTTGACGTGCAGATGGAGTCAATCGTGGGAAGTCGAGGCTGTGTGATAGATTGGGCTGCATCTGCATCTCTCTGCAATTTCTTGCGGTCTTGGGCAGAGCTGTTCCCAAACCAAGCTGTGATGCAACCCAACAGTATGCTTTCTCTGATGCATCTGTAGAAGTTTGTAAGAATCACTGGAAACATGCCAAATTTCCTCAGTCTCCTCAGGAAGTAGAGGCTTGGGGTGCTATTTTGGCTGTCGCATTAACATAGTTAAGTGTATGCAAATCATTGGCAATATTAATGCCATTCATTGCCTTCCTTCCCACAACAGGATTCCGCATCTAGCCTAAACTGACACAAGATCTAAGAATCGACTTTCCATCATAATTTCTGGTGTACCTTAGCAAGAGTGCCACATGTGTATAGTGGAAGCATGCATTGGGGAATGGCTACTGAAGCTTAGCCAGGAAAGGAAGTGGTAGGGGGCCCTGTTCAATGAAGGACTGAAGGTCCTCAAACTATTCTGATTTTGCTTTATTTACCAGCGGGTTTAATGTTTTGAATTAAGTGAGCTTGCTTGACTTTATTTAATAGCTTAATAATTTCATTTTTAAAGAGTTTGAATGTTTCTGGAGGTTTAGTTGCTGACAAAGACGTCCAGAGGGGTTTTGTGGGCAAGTTATTTCCTGGCCGGCTAACTTTGCTCACTTATGCTGTTCCACAACTGGATGCCAGCTAAGGACTTAGCACTTGAATTCTTTAGCTCACCAAACATACACTCTTCATCAGATTGAGAATGTTTGGGGGAAACAACAATTCTAACGAGCCAAGAGAGCCAAGGCAATGAATTACAGGGATCTCGTGTCATGTTGATTCTTTTATACTGTTTAACCTAAATTATAAAACAGACAGATTCAGCGATGTCGAGTTCTAGATCAATTCTACGACTGCGTATCAACTCCTTCAAGTCACCCTCCTCCTTGGGCTTATCATCCCATTAACTTGCTCATCACTTTGTTCTGTCCTCTTTGATGCAAAATCTCTTTAAAGTTGGTGGTGAATTAGTGCTTTCTTTTTTTGATCATAAACAAAGATTCCCACTGTCAGGTTTAGATTGTATCATGCAGCAACTTGTTGATCTGCTCCACATTGTTTGGGGGAAATCACCAAACAACATTTATACCCAAGCACAGAAGATGTTACAGCTTTGACCTCAAAGAGAATGTTAAGATTTGTTAGAGAGAAAAAATTAAGAGAAAGAACAAAAATGGAAAAGAAAAGATGAGAGAGAAAGAGAGAATAAAAAGGAAAGAGGGAGAGAGAAGAAAAGGAAAGAGAGACGGTGACTTATAACAAAGAAACAATGTTGAGCCAAGATGCTAGAGGTTGCTTGGAGATGCTGCAGTAGAGTTTGAATGATTTGCTGTTCTTGACATTTGCAGAAACGCCTAACCTATTTGAAGTTATGTGGTTCTTGGTTACTTTCAGAAAATATTTGAAAATCCAGTCCCCTGAATGGGTGCTTCACTCTGAAGTCTACTCCAACATTGTGCAATGCTTAGCTCCCATTTATGCTTAACGTTACCATTGTTAAGAGGTTCTTTCCTTGAAGAAGGATAATCTGCTTCCATTCTGGTTCTGGGTGTTCTCAAATGACTGATGAGGCCAACGTGGAAATGATGCCCATGTGCAAAGCAATGTTGACCATCTGTAGTCAGTCCTTGCCTTTCTCAATGCAACTGGATCCTGTTTCGCAGAATTGCCTCCAGTAACTTACCCACCACCAATGTTGTGCTTAATGGCCTTATTCTTTCAGTCTTTCTTAAATAGAGGACAGCATTAGCCACCCTTCTGTCTTCTGTAACTTCACAGATGGCTATCGAAGTTACAGTGTCTTTACCATTTCTTTCTTAGCTTCCCACAACAGGAAGATCCACTTGACCAGGTCCCAGGCCTTTATCTACCTTAATATGCTCCTAAGAGTAAGCTAGTAGTTCCTCTTCTGTACTGTGGACTCTCTAAAAGACATCAATATTAACTTACCCCACTTTCCTAGCATCCATGTTTTACTCAATGGTAAATTTGGACATATTCATTTAACACCTCACACATCTCCTGTTACTCCATATATAGACAACCTCATTGATCGTTAGGAGGCTCAGACGTGAGAGACCAGGGTATGTGGGGTGGGCGGAGCACCGTTAATTGGTGATTTGACAAGGCGTGGGTTGGGGCCGGTTTGGGACAGAAACTGGCGTGAGGGTCAGTGTCGCCGGGTGTGAGGGGGTGAGGGTCAGTGTTGCCAGGGTTGGGGGGTGAGGGTCAGTGTCGCCGGGTGTGAGGGGGTGAGGGTCAGTGTTGCCAGGGTTGGGGGGTGAGGGTCAGTGTTGCTGGGGTTGGGGGGTGAGGGTCAGTGTTGCCAGGGTTGGGGGGTGAGGGTCAGTGTTGCCAGGGTTGGGGGGTGAGGGTCAGTGTTGCTGGGGTTGGGGGTGAGGGTCAGTGTTGCCGGGTGTGAGGGGGTGAGGGTCAGTGTTGCCGGGGTTGGGGGTGAGGGTCAGTGTTGCCGAGTGTGAGGGGGTGCGGGGTGTGGGTGGGGGCAAGGGCAAGTGTTGCCGGGTGTGAGGGGGTTGCGGGGGGGGGAGGGTCAGTGTTGCCGGTTGTGCGGGGGTGTGTGTGTGTGGGGGGTGTGAGGGTCAGTGTTGCTAGGGTGTGAGGGTTAGTGTTGCCGGGTGTGTAGGAGGGGGGGTGAGGGTCAGTGTTGCCGGGATCGGTGTTGCTAGGGTGTGAGGGGGTGCGGGTGGGGGTGAGGGTAAGTGTTGCCGTGTGTGAGGGGGTTGCCGGGGGGGGGTGAGGGTCAGTGTTGCCGGGTGTGTGGAGGGGGGGTGAGGGTCAGTGTTGCCGGGGTGTGAGGGGGTGCGGGGTGTGGGTGGGGGTGTGGGTAAGTGTTGCCGGGTGTGAGGGGGTTGCGGGGGGGGGGGGGTGAGGGTCATTGTTGCCGGGTGTGTGGAGGGGGGAGGGGGGTGAGGGTCAGGGCTGCCGGGTGCCTGTGTGGGGGTGAGGGTTTGTATTGCTGGGGTGCGGGGTGTGCGTGGGGGTGAGTGTTGCCGGCTGTGAGGGGGTTGCGGGGGGGGGGAGGGGGGAGTTGGGGGTGAGGGTCAGTGTTGCCGGGTGTGAGGGGGTGAGGGTCTGTCGCAAGGTTGCCGGGTGAGATGGGGTGGGTCATGTGGCTGCTGGCTGGGTGAGGTCACGTGGGACGCGGGGCGGTGACATCACCTTGTCCCGTATATGGGAGTGCGGAAGTTGGCAACCCTAGCTACAGGCCCCGCACTAACTTAATCCGGCCCTGAAGTCAACCAAAGATCTCCTAGCCACAGCTAATAATAAATAGTGAAACAAAAGAATCAAACGGGCTGATCTTACAGTGTTCAGTACATAGATCAATCTGTATATACATTAAATATTAAATTCCATGAATTATGCTTCAATGGACCACAGCTGCTTCCTGTTTATGGTGATGGATCAAACTTCAAACTGATCAAGTGCATGACTGATGAATATATACCTATGGCTTGGTGGTTAAGTTACGAGATCATCAGCCAAAGCTCTGGAACAGCAATCCAGGAACAAGAGCTCAACTGATAGCGGGAGAATATTAATTTAAGTCATTAAAATTTACGTGCTAACCACTCAGCGAAAAGATTATACATGATTACAATCGATCCATCCATAGTGCACACATGATAAAGGGAATAATGTTTAGTGCCTTGTACTTTATTGTACTTTAGATGAAGTCCAGTAAAGTCCGATAAATAAACCGGGAATAAAAAATAACACATGCATTGGTAAGCGGATAACAATGAATTGCTGTTCAAAATCTTCAAGTTGACAAACATCATTCAGGGAAGGGAATTTAGCATCCTTATGCATTCTGAACTTTGTGAATCTAGACCCAACAATGTGGTTGATTCTTAACTGCAACTTTAACACAAGCCCAGTTATGGATGGACACGAAAGAAATGCTGGCATTGCCAATGACTTGGTTGCACTAATGATTCAGGCTTTTTTCCCCCCCAATCGGTATTGGGGTTATGGATTTTTGAAATGTTATATTTTATCTATGTTCATGTTTCCAGTCAGATTTTACAAAAGTCAGAATTATTAACTGGGGCACTCAGTGCAGTGTAAGCACAGGCGCCATTGGGTAAGCACAGGCGCCATTGGGTAAGCACAGGCGCCATTGGGTAAGCACAGGCGCCATTGGGTAAGCACAGGCGCCATTGGGTAAGCACAGGCGCCATTGGGTAAGCACAGGCGCCATTGGGTAAGCACAGGCGCCATTGGGTAAGCACAGGCGCCATTGCAGGCTCGTTTCTGATGTAAACTTGAATGATCGTAGAGTGTGGTGTAAATGGCTGTCTTAATTGCACTAGGGACTGAGTACAGAATTGTTTACTTAAGTGTGCGTTGACATAAATCGCTTACCGTGCAAGTCGGGGAGTGTCTGCACACTATACAGATGCAATGCAACTCTGTGTCGAATGCCTGGCCCATTTGATAGGCCACTCGCCAGACTGCTGTCTCACTGACAGTCAATGAATCAATTCATTTCCACAGCTTGTGCAGGAATGTTAGGCCATCTGCTGGCCGACTCTGACCCTGACCCCAGCAGATCAACAGAAACATTCCCATGCACCATCTCTCGCAAGAGACTGCATGCCGATCGGGTTTTTTTTCCTTCCCCTACCACCAATGTCATGACTTTTCTAATTTAAACCCATCACTCTCCAGGGGTAGATTCTCAAATTACACACTTTGTGTTCCATTTGTTAGATTGGCAACCTGCCTGTTTTGTGAAAGACATGTTCCATGAGCTTATTTCATGCAGATTTGGTCTCATTACACAACAAAGACCGAAAATTGCCAAACATTTAATTGGGCAGCACAAAGACAACCAAATTTGGGGAGGCGGTTAGGAGACAGAATATCTGCCAAGGGACACCAATACACAGATTGTGGAAGGAAACTGTAAGAATTTGCCTCTTCTTTATTAGTGTAGGGAATGCCCGAGAATGATGTTGGATGCATATCATTGATAAGTAACACTTCATTTGCACAGCTATGTCCCTTTATTTTACAAGGCAAAGTATATCAATGAATTTTGAAATGCATTAGAGTGTATGATAGGTTTGCACAGAATATTATTTTGGAGTGGGGGGGGTGTGAGAAGAGAAAATAAAACACATCAGGATTCTGCTTTCAGTCCCCAGAGAGTGAAAGAAGAACTCTGGATCAATGAAGGTGGAAGCAAGGATATTCATTCATTTTTTATAAATGTAGCACTAGTTTTAATTATTTTAATAATGTTGCACTACAAGCAGTTTCCGAGAAGAATCAATGCATCTATCAAATAGTCATGTTATAAACTCTGATGAAGGGATGCCTTTTACTCAGATGCCATGAGTACTGGAGTTATTTCACATTTACTGCGGCTGCACAGACTAATGTGAATGCAGTATTGTATTCCCCAGACGCTATGCTCGAATGCACTAAAAGATAGAGTGGTTTCCACTGCTCATTACATGGTGTGGGAAATTCAGGGGAGGCTTGGATCAAGCACAATATGTGATAGAACAGCTTGAGGATTTAAGCTTCAGGGCCTGTTTGATTTACACATTGGGCACCACACACTGTAGACATGCCAGCCAGGGTCTAGCAGGAAGAATGGAAACTGCGGTAGTAATTTCATTTGCAATGCAAAGGCAGCATTATAGATGTGCAGGACAATTCAAAAGACAGGCCAAAGACATGGGTCTATGGTATAGCCAAATTTGACTGAACGATTCCAAAAGATGATGCCAGGACATACTGCTTTATGTCAAGCAGCTTTTCCTTCTTTTCTAATTAAGTGCTTTAAAACAAACAAAATAATTTTTGTTTCACTCCCCTACACTGTATCTCCCAGATGGTTTGTAAGAGTGATTGATAGATTAATCTCAACACACGTAGCCACTCTTTTCGGGTGTTTTTGTACTTCATTATTAATGGAATAGATAGGAAATTTGTCAAAGCTTTTCCCTGCCACAGGACACTCAATTAGCACCTTCACAATATATTTTGGGAAGCAATGAAAGTTGAATGAGAAGTAAAATATATTATAGGCTTAATAATCGCAAGAGAGTAAGAAAAGTAATTTGTATTCAAACATTTCCTCCAAATAGAAAGCTTATATACAGTTTAATAATTTGATGCAAACAGCCCAAGATGAATAAATAAAAGTTACATATAATGTACACACTCTGAAGTTGTACAAGAAAACACAAACATATTTCACATGTTGTTATTTTACAAGAGCCATGTTGCTAGAATGTAGCAGTGGGCAGAATTACAGATAAATGGACCAAACCGTTGATAACAAATACCCAGAGTTATCAAGACTGTTTTGACTGAAAGTAGCACTTTTAATCCTGCAGCAATAGAAAGAATCATAAAGAGTGAATTAAATTCCTCCTCTAATTTAAGTCCAGGATTTAGAATTCAGTAAGTCTTTGAGGCACAATATATTCCCCTGTTATGATAACACCCAGAGTTAACTGCAGGGCTTGCTTTTCCACAGATAGCAAAAGCAGTCCATGAGGAAACATTAAGGGATTGATCCTTACTATTGAAAAAATAATAATCGTGCAAGTAAAAATTTTGTGCTATCCAAATTTGGATGTGAAGCTCGAATTCCTTCAATGGTACTTTATTTTCACATGTACCTCGGCTCTGTGAAAGTCTATTTTGCAGACAGTAAAAATCTTACTATACACAGGCACAATCATACTTAAGACAGCATAGGAACAGTAGATAACACCAAGACTGTACACAAGAGTCTCCACATTTCCAGCACCATTTTGTATGACTCAGGTCCAAAGTGTAAAGTTCATAAAGGCCTGCTGTCCTTGCAGCAACACTGGTTGGAGTTGCAGAGGTTGGCCTGACCTTCCACCGGCCCTCACTGTTTCACTCCACCACCAGACAACCCCCCCCCCCCACTTTGACTTTGGAATTAAAAAATGTTAAACTAAGAATCTGACTGCTCCATCAGATGCATGAAGCAACAAACTAGCTGTTACCATGAAGAACAGCAGAGTTCTATTTCCTCTAACCAAAAACATGCAAGACATTATTTGGTAAAACATCCCTGCCTTTTTATGTGGGGCCATAATCAAAGGTCATTTGACACCCACATTCTGCAGTTCACAGCACCAATTCCCAAGTTCTCTGTGAGCAAAGAAGCTCATTGTGATGGGTTGCAGGTACAAAACTCACACTGTAAATGCAAGCTCTTTGAAGTATCATTGTAAATTTGAGTTATAACATCAGGTTTTTTTCCCCATTGAGTTTCCTTCGTACAGTGTGATCCAAGAATTTTGTCAACTTCTGCCAAGTTTGAACAATATAAAATGGACACAAACAATATAAAAATTATGGCTTAAAGTTTTAATTCTGTTTGTTGGTGAGCCAAAATTCTTTCTGGTATAACATTGAAACTTTTCAGTTGAAATTATAACATTCATCTAATTGTTCCTACCCATTAGTTTATTTAATCTAACAAACAAAAATGAACGTTAATACCCTCACTAACACATCCATATTGTCTTTCTTGACCTTTTTAAAGAACCGTAATGATTTATTTCATAAATACACGCACAAAGTGCTGGAGTAACTTAACGGGTCAGGCAGCGTCTCTTGTAGACATGTATAAGCGATGTTTTGTATTGGGATCCTTCTTCAGATTAATTGTAGTGGGGCGGGGAGTGGGGTAGAAAGCTGAGAAAAGTGGTGGAAGGGGGACAAGTCTTGGGAAGCGATAGTTGAACACAAGTGGGGGGGGTTTATTGGAGGATGGGAAGACAAAGGGCAGAGATGAAAAGACAAATGGCATTGGGAACGAAGAGTAAATTGTAAAACCAGAGGAAGAGCCATAGGTGAAGGGAGATTTGGGGGTGGAGGGGTACCTAAAATTGGAGAATTCAATGTTCATTGGGTTGTAAGCTACCCAAACAGAATGCAATGTACTATTCCTGCAGTTTGCATGTAGCCTCCGGCAATGGAGGAGGCCCAAAGCTAAAAGGTCAGTATGGGGTTAGAATGGTCAGCAAGCCCTGGTGGACCAAGCACATGAACTTGGCAAAACAGTTGTCGAGTCTACACTTGGTTTCATCAATGTAAAGGAGGCCACACTGGGAGTACAGAATGCAGTAGTCAGGTTAGACAAGGTGCATGTCAACCTCTGTCTCACCTGAAAGGGTTGCTGGTGTCCCTGAATGGAAGTGTAGAAACCTGTAGAAACCACAGGTTGCGATTGCAGGAGAAAGTACCTGGGGAGGCAATGGTTTAGGTATTAAGGAACAAGTGAACCAAGATGTGACTGGTAGCGAGATTGTGTTGAAAGTGGCAGAAATATCAGAGAATGACGTGTTGGTTGTGGACGCTGGTGGGGTGAAAGGCAAGGACCAGGGGAATTCTATCCATCTACAACACTGAGGGTGGACCACCTTTACCAAAGAGAACATCTCAGCTGTCCGAGACTGGAAAACCTCATCTTGGTAGCAGATGTGGCAGAGACGGAGAAATTGAGAGTAGGCGATGGCAATTTTGCAAGACATTATTCCCTGCTCTCGTAAAACTATTCAGCAGTCTGTAAATTATCAATTAAATCACGCCATAAATGCTTCATTTAGATTTAAAGTAGGTTTAATCGTGCTTATAAGTGGTTAAAATGTAAAGCTTAACTTAAGAGAGATGTAGTGCAAAACCAGGCCCTTCAGCACACCGAGTCCACGCCAACCATTGATCACCCGTGCACTAGTTCTACATCCTACACATTAGGGACAATTTACAGAAGCCAATTAATCTATAAATCTGCACGTCTTTGGAATGTGAGAGAAAAGCAAAGGGAGTCATAGGGAGAACGTACAAACCCCAGTCAATATATAAAGTAAAAATATAACTTTTAATTTTGCAAAAATAACCTCAAACGTTTCCATAATGACAGCCATTACTGCAATGACCAGAAGATTCACTTATCTTAATGGTATCATTCAACCTTGATATGGTAAAAACTCTACTGAAAGATAGCACCTGCAGTCCATATGCCAGGTCCAATGTGGGGGAGGTTCCATCAACAGAATCCCCGACATAAATACCGGGATGCTTCAGCTTCATTTGCCATGAGGATTTTGGTGGTGGAGTGCATGGACCAGGTCCCACAGATGGATTGAGGCTTTTGCCTTTGGTTAAGTACAAAGTCCCAAACGTTCTTGGACTTAGAGTCAAACGTCAGCAGTTTCACTGTGGAACTGCTGGTATTTACCAGCAACTTTCAGACCAATTAATGTTAACCTTGGTATATCGTAAACGTATACAATAACTGTCCCAGCCCTCCCTTGAAATAGTGTAAATGCACATTAAATAGAGCAGTTTGAAACACAACAGGGGACACTCAGCACATCTGGCGGCAGCTAAGGAAGATCTGAGGTAAACTGAAGAGTTCATTCTTTCTCCCACACAAAGTGCTGTCTGACCTGCTGAGCAGTTTGACTTTTTCCTGTATTACTTTAGATTTTGACCATCTACTTTGTTTTTTAGATTTTTACCTTGCTCCTGTTAAGTGGAATGAAAAAAACTACGTTAATTCTTCTTTTTCAAAATATTAATGGGATTTTATTTTCAAATTGAGGTGTGTTCATAGTCTGTGACATCAACTCAATTGAAATCCTTTGTCCCGACTAATGATGTCACATTCACTCTTAACATTGACGATGCCTGGTTTGATTATATAGGGGAGGGATTTATTCTAACAGTTATATTCGTTATCAGATGAGAAACAGATTCAATAGTATTTCAAAATATCGATTTGGAATTTCCCAGTATTTTGCTCGCACAAGATTAGAGATTCTCCTTGCTTTTCTGAGATAATCATTTATATATAGTTAAAATGAGATTTAGTTACCACAGCATTCAAGATGAAAAAGACATTGAGGTATTTTATACTTAAGATTTAAATGTCAGCCTAACTTATCATCCTTTCCAATTGTGGATAAACCATTTCAGCCCCTTTATACTGAAAAAAAAGTTATTTATCAATCAGGAAATACTGATCATATAGCTGCTGTGTTTGGGAATGAGGAAAATAATAATTCAGTTCAGGACAAGAACCATCAAGCTTTACTTTAGCTTTTCAGTACAAGTAACTAGTGTTGCAATAACAGAAGCAATGCAATTGTTTTTTTGGCTGACTTTCCCCAGTGTTTGTACTCACTGTTGCTACTGACAATCTCTTTGGGACTGGAGGACTTTGGCTGGGCACAGCGCTCACACAGACAATCTTTCCCATTGAAAGTCACACGGTCCCCAGCTGGGAAAGGACGCCTGGAAAACAACCGTAAAACATTATCAAATGTTATTGAAATGTCAACTTCCATATCCCAAAGTATTTCATAACCAGTGAGATATAGTTTTTTTTCATAGAAAATATGGTGCTATAGCACATACTTTGCGTATCAAGAAAGCAGCATTCTCACAGAATAGTCATGGGATATTAGCAATTTTATTTTATCTGTAATTAAGGACTACATTTTGGCAATGATGTGAGTGAGCCCCATTTCTCTGCCCAATCCACACATGATTTTTGTTTTTCCCTCCTACTGACTTTGTATGTGCAATACGTTATCTTACTTGCATATGGAGCAGACGAAGCATTTAGGGTGATAGGTCTTGCCCAGTGCTGTAACAACTTCCCCTTCCACAAACTCTCCACAGCCCTGGCAACGGGTTCCATACAGTCGCTGATAGTCCAGGGAGCAAAGGTAGTCGCTGTTCTTCATGAAAAATCCACCTTTGGCCAGGTCACAGCCACAAACTGAAACCAAAATGCAAATAAAAATGACGTTAGGCGAGTAATCTTTAATCAACGTTATGCAAATAAAACATTATGTACTCTTCTGTAACAGTCTAGCCATCGTTCTTCTACACGCTAAGGAAAGGAGAAAAATAGCTGCATTGCAGAATCTCAGAGATAACTTTGACCACCGAACAACTTGGAATTCAGTGAATGTTTAGTCCTTGATTCTCAACGTTACCAAACCATCTGCAGTATTTAGTATTATCATTCGAATCAAATCTGAGAGAAAAGATACACACAAAATGCTGGAGTAGCTTAGCGGGTCAGGCAGTATCTCTGGAGAAAAGGAATAGATGATGTCCTGGGTCAAAACCCTTCTTCAGCCTGAGAGTGGGGGAAGGGGGGGGGGTGGGGGGGTGTTCGGAAACTAGAGGTATGAAAAGGTTCAGAACAAATCACAGCCAGCACCGATGGCCAAGGAAAGGTGGAGTTCATAATGGTACATTGTTGGCTGTGGAAGAGGTGATAACATTAAATTACTATTAACATACAAAGTACGTGCTATAACACCGGTTCAGTGCTCAACCAATAAAACCAAGCCCAAAACTAAAGTAGTATCTAAACAGCTAATACATACTTATGCTGACAATAACTAACTCCATATGCAGCAACAAGCACATAAAAACTGATTGTGTAGGTTCTCTAAAATGAATCTCAAATTATAAAATTATCAACTAAATGAAACTATTGTAAAGCAGCACACAGCCGAGTTTGGAGGATACCAAATTCTTTAAACTAATAGATTAAGAATTAACATTTAAAGGTCGAGGACTCATTGTGATCCTCCTCAGTCAAGATGCCCAGTTTATTTTGCCTAGACCATTCCTAATGTCATATTCGTTCAGGGTTATTTAATAAGAGCAGGACTCTTCACATAAAGACGTCATTTATAGTAGTTTACAGGCAGGAAACATGATTTGAATATTCTTAAAAGGTTTGCTGCCTTCTTAGTTTAGTTTATTATTGTCACGTGTACTGAGGTACAATGGAAAGCTTTTGTTTGCGTGCAACCAATCAAAGAACAATATACATGAATACAGTCAAGCCGTCCATAATGCACAGATAAAGGGTACAACATTTAGTGCAAAGATATGTCCGATTAAATATGGTTCAAAGCAATGAGGTCGACAGGATGTCAGGACCGCACTCTAGATGTTGAGAGGATTCCAATTACAATAAATGTCTAAAATTATTACATTTTGTTTTTTTATTTCCATTTCAAACGTACCAACCTTTTGTTCTGCAAAGAACTGAAATTGGTTTTTTTTTAAACATCAGCTCCTTCCTCGAAGAACAGCATAGGAAGACTCAGTTTCATGAAAGCAGCAATGGAGAGAGCAATGCCCAGGGAAACACCAAATGTGATGCCAGGCAAATAGATCCAGAATCCTGGGTGCAAATCCGACTACAGGTTGAGCCTTTCTGAAGTCAGACCTGGCACACAGTTATCTCCAATGTTTCATTACACTGACTGCCCTTTGCTTTCTCACAAAGTTCATAAAAACAATTCAGATACTAATGCTGAAATGCAAATACTGGAAAGTCCACAAGGACCTGTATTTCCATGGCATCTTTTTACAATTTCAACATGTTCGAAAGCACTTTTCAGACAACGAAGTACAGAAAAAGGAAGAACCGATCAGTCAAGTTTCGAAAGAAGAATGTTAACATTTCATCCAGTTTTGTTCAAAGCTGATGAACCAAAACATATCAGAGACCCGAATGGTCTGCTGTGTATTTTCAGTGTTGACTTGAGATTGTTCATTGCAGGTTATGGGAAATGTCATCCCGATTCTTGACAGTAATACTTTCACAGTATTTGGCCATCTGCTGTACTAGTTGTGAAATGTAATACTCCTAATAATCCTTTAAAAAAAAAAATTGTTTGGCAAGTTACAAGAAGCAAATTACAAAACATGAACTTTATACCTAATTATTTATGCTCTTGAGCAAATTTACTTTTCAGCTTCACAAAATGCAGTTGCCAACCAGCCTTTATTCAGGCCGAAACCACATCTCCATGGCTACAGTGAAGCTCCAACCAGCACTTCTTGGATCCATGTACCTGCATATATCAACTTGTTAACCTTTAACCCAGAATAGGTTTACTAAGCATTTCTAGCATACCTGGCAAACCATTTTACTTCATTGAAGGTCATTGGGAAAATGCCACCTTCAACCCACTCATTACAAAGATATAGCTGCTAAAATACTTATGCTCTATCTAACCAGTGCTATGGTGTATATGGGTCAGTCCGTTGTACCCTAAATTATCAGATCCTTCCCTCAGCAATTGTATGTCTGCTTCAGAAACTGGCAAAAAAACATGTTGCATGACTTCAGGCTTCAGCTTATCCACATAGAAACAAGGAACAGCAGATGCCGATTTACAAAGAAAAGACACAAAGTGCTGAAGGATCGCAGCATGAAAATACAGAAGGTGTGAGAACAAAAGGTTTTGTGAGACAAGAGACTATCTTTTCATCTCTGGCCTCCAGCCATCTACAGTTAAGAAAATGCTCCTCATCTAAATCAACTTATTACATGCCAGACTTACTCCTGCCTCTCCACCCTTCCAGCTTTCTTCCCACTCTCTCCATGCCCATCCCCACCCCTACACCACAATCAGTCTGAAGAAGGGTCCAGACCTGAAACATCACCAATCCAAGTTCTTCAGAGATGCTGCCTGACCTGCTGAGTTACTCCAGAATTGTGCCTTTATTTTCAGTTTATCTAACTTTGTCTGAAGCAAATATCAAACAAGTCAACAGGTACAGAAGAGTGGAGATTTTTCTGATTCAGGCCTTTCTTAAGAGATTCATTCAAGGACATACCTTCAGAAAGGAGATGACGAGTAATTTCTTTAGTCAGAGGGTGGTGAATCTATCTACTTAATTGCTACAGATGGCTGTGGAGGCCAAGTCATTGAGTATTTTTAAAACAGAGATTAACAGGTTCTTGATTAGTAAGGGCATCAAAGGTTATGGGGAGAAGGCAGGAGAATGGGGTCGAGGGGGAGAGATAGATCAGCCATGATTGAATGGCAGAATAGACACAATGGGCTGAATGGCCTAATTCTGCTCCTATGACATGAACTATTGATTTAGATCTATCAAAACTCCCATTCACTTTGCTCATGCCACTTGTAGGTAGGGGCATCTTCATGCAGCACCAATTCAATCACCTCCAAAACCACAGACAGTGAGAAGTTCAGCCAGACAGGAAATATCAGGGAGTCTACTTTCCTCTTACTGTTATGGAGCAAGTGTTCAGAGTTTTGGCATCTGGCACTGATGATATTTGCTCCACAAGCCACAACTACACACCGACCCTAAATCTACTGCTCTACTTTAACAAAGTCAAATAGAAAATAGTCAAACCAATGCTTCTTAAAGTTGTCCCTGGAATCTGTTCAGAAAAAGTATAAAGTCATGGCATCTTGCAACATAAAGTATCGTGTATTTTTGTAACTGCATTGCAGTAAACAGCTTCCTCCATCTCACTTCACATGCAAGTAATACATCCCAAGGTTGTCAATGTGGAAAGATGGTGCTGGCCATTCTTGAGTTGGTGTGGTTTATGATTAGCCGGAAGGTATCATGTGCATGATTCAGCTGCCACATTCTGCATACTCCAGATTCATATTTCTCACAGCTCATTATCAGATGCTAATCTCCAAACCCCTTGAAAAATGATTTTTGGCTTGTGTGACATCAAGACAGACAATGCAAAGATCTGAATACACAAACAAGATGCAAGTGTCTGGTGTAGATTTTGTTAACTTACTCCACATTTGCCTGCATATAACTGCAGCAATATTATAAGGCCATTGTTTTCTGGTACTGTACAGACCATTCATGTTGTTGCTCGAATTGCCTTATCCACAATTCAATGGCCATGTTTCGTGTTTATGGATGCAGCTTGGAAAAGGGCCTATGGCCCACCGAGTCTACATCGATCATCCGTTCACACTAGTTTGTTATCTCACTTTCTCATCCACACCCTACATATTAATAACAATTTTACAGAGGCCAAATAACCTACAAACCCGACACGTCTTTGCTATGTTGATGGAAACTAGAGCATCGAACGAAACCCCTGTGGTCACAGGGAGAATGCACAAACTCCACGCCGACAGCATCCAAGGTCAGAATCAATTCTGGCTCTCTGGCGAAGTGAGGCAGCAGCTCGAGCCGCTGCACCACCTCACCATTCATGTGATTGACCTTCTTTTTGTCATCCATTTATTTATTTATTTAAGAATGCTTTTTGTGGAAAATACTTAAGCAGCAGATTAACAATAGTGAATACTAAACAAAATTTGAACTGTCAAAAGCTTTATTCAATGATTTAAGCAAGTGCCCTTTTCAAGAGGTCACAATCAGCAAGTACTCCAGCTTATCACTTTGTGTAAACACTGGAAACTTACTGCATTCCACTGACTAAAATTAAAAACCCCTTTGGTATAACATTCTGACCTCAGTAAATAGCTATCCTCTGTTGTAAAGGAGTTACACTGTGGTAATCTGGTACACATAAAGGTTTTACGTAACCATATTTTGTGATGGAAATTGAAGAGCAACTTTCAGGTGTAGCATAATACAATGAAACATAAAATCAGTTGCAAACTAAGGGACTCTGCCCCTCCAAAATCTCTGTCATAAACGGTATCTCAATGACAGACTCAGCAGTGAAGTGCATGGAATTGCATGATGCTCAGATGTAGATCAAATTCACCAGAACAAAAGTCTTCCCATTGCAATGCAATAGCATCCAACCAGGGAGTCTTAATTTCTGCCAAACAATTCCTCCAGCACTGAGAATATCAATGAGCAAAGCTCTGGACTTTTATTCTTTTAGATTTTATTTATCATTATACCCACAGAAAAAAATCTTTATCTGTATTTTAAAGTATTGTTTCTTCTTCTTGTTTGCTATCAGCACTCAAAATTAATTTTGGACATTATCTGATACTGTCTAATAGAAACCCCGAGCTGCTCTCTATTTATACTTCAATTGGTTTGATTAAGATATGTACAGTTGTGTTCCCAATTCCCCCCACTCCCCCCTCCCCTCCCACTCCACCCCCCCGCCCCCCCCCCCCATCTACTCCCATTCCCCCTCCCCCCACACCCACCTCCCCTCTCCACAGCTACTGACAGATATAATCCAAGGTAGCACAGTGGTAGACTTGCTGCCTTGCAGCGCCAGAAACCCAGATTGATCCTGACTACAGGTGCTGTCTGTATGGAGTTTGTATGTTCTCCCGGTGACCTACATGGGTTTTCTCCAGGATCTCCATTTCCTTCCCACACTCCAAACACGTACAAGTTTGTACACTAATTGGCTTATAAAATTGTAAATTGTCCCTAGCGTGCGTAGGATAGTGCTAGCGTGCGGGAATCGCTGGTCAGTGCGAAATCCGTTCGCCGAGAGATCCATTTCTATGCTGTACCTCTAAGCTAAACTAAACTGAAATAAGAGCTAAAATGGCCTGAATTTTCTGAAGTAGTAACAGAACAATTGTTCTGACCCTTCTTACTGTATAACTTTACAGTAAGCTGCAGATTGTCAGTGGGCAATATTCAGATCATAGATTCTTATTTAGTAGAACTCTGTATTTTAAGCATTGATTCTGACCTTGGATGCTGTCGGCTGCCTCTAAATCCTTATTTTGTGTAAAATGCTAAGATTTCCCTTCAGGAACAAAAAGACTGAATACAAGTCTAACCGCCCAACTTCTCAAATGTATTTCCTAAAATTTTAGTTACTTACTAACGAAAGTGGGAAACTGATTATAAAAGTAGTAGGCAGATGTGATTGCCTAATTATCACCCATCACCAATCTGCCTTTGTTGAACGACTTGCAGAGTTTATTAAAATTATACCTAATCAGGCAAACAGTTCCAGATAAGGTACATTAGGGGCAGGAGTAAGTAAGCCATTCGGCCCTTTGAACCTGTTCCACCATTCTATACAATCATCGCTGAACCTATATTTCAATACCTTATTCCAGTTATCTCTGTACCCCTCATTATCTTTTGTGGCTAAAAATACCTCATTGCTTCAGCAATGCAGGTTCATCGCTGTCAACAGGAGTCCTGTGTGAAGCTTGCATTTCTCTCGAACTGCACAGGTTTCCCACAGGAGTACTCTGGTTTCCACTTATATTCGAAAAGGCATGTTGCTTGGATAATTAACCAGTGTAAATCAACTACTGGTGTGGGTGGATATTTTACCCTGTATCCTGATTCTGTTTCCTTTCTTTCCAGACAACCCAACCCTCCCTTCATCGAGCCTGTTGACCCCAGTAAGAATTTTGTACAAATGTACATAATGAGCACCTTGGGGGGGGGGGGGGGGGGGAAGGGAATTGATGACAATTACGACAATATTTTGGAATACTGCTAAGTCTCAATTGATCTGCATTTTTAGTGCTGCTGAAGGAGATGGAGTAAAGAAAAATATTAAAAAGTTATATGTGAAGTACTGCTGATGAAGTTAAGAGCATGAACAGCCATAGAAAACAGAAAAAGTAAATGATCTGTTTTTTTCATTAAGGTTCACATAATTCTATATAATTAAGCGTTAATTCCTATAGATCAAAGATTATCTACATATTCTCTTCCTGCAGATGAAGTACACTTGGGTTTTTTTCTCTCTGATATTTTCTGAGTGTGCCAGATGCTGGACAATCCAGTTCAATGAAATAATAACATACAACGATTTTCATAAACATGAAAACATGTTCCTTAAAAATAATGGTTTTTGAATTATACTGTAGAAGAGGTAGTGTAGTTAAATGTATCAGTATACATTTTATCTTAACGTTCTAATTGGATACTTTAATTATTAATTTAATTCAGTTTTTCAAATTTAGACCTTTTTTTGTTATTGAACCAACTCTCAAAAATGTTGACCCTTGGAACAATTAAACAAAATGTTTAGTACTAAGCAGTCAAAGAGCCCAAGGTCGTCAGGACATGGAGTCTGAAGTCTGGTTGCCAACTGCAGCCTGTTCCGTGAGACCACTCTTGACTAAGAAGGGTCAGATCCTGATACAAAGTGCTTGACTTTCTTAGTGGGTCTGACCCGAAGCATCACCTATCCATGCTCTCCAGAGATACAGCCGGACCTGTTTGCTGAGTTCCTCCAGCACTTTGTGTCCCTTTGTGTAAATCAGTATCCACAGATCGTTTTTTTCTACAAGGGTCAGTTCTGCTGGTTACCTGCATCCAGAACACGTTTGTGTAGTTGGACTGGCATCGTGAATGGCAACTTGAGGCAGTGCGCCACATTCCTGGACAATCTAATCCAATGAAATAACAACATACAACTACGTTCATACTTCAAAGACACCATATTCTGAGGTTCATTCAGCCCAGTCCCCAAACAAGGCTGTTTGTTGGAAGCAATAGCAATGGGGGACATGGAGAGCTTCCCAAGTCAAAATATTCCACTTTCCCAGGTTGATATAAAGGCCTAAAATACAAAGCCCCAGATGCCGGAAATCTGAAAAAAAAAGCCACAGAAAATATCTCTCAGCATTGGCAGATGGAGGAAAAAAAACTTTCAATTTAATCTTTCAAATCTTTCAATTTAATGACATAGAATTCTTGCAAAGGATCAAAACCTTCAAAGGAGATCACCGATCTTCAAGTTGCAGAAACGTCTCTGTCAAGAGTAACATGTTTCTTTCATCAGATCCAATATCATATTCCTGAAATGTTAAATCCATTCCTAGTTTGATTTACTTTAGAAGCTCAGCACTGAAGGTCGAAGGTGGATAATTGTGGTACTGATGCTTGATCTTGATCCCCAGACAATTCAGACCTTGTGCATTGGGGTCCAAACAGCACTGAGTTGATGCCGTCAGGAAATAGTTCTTAAGTCTGGATATCCGAGCTTTTAATTTCTTGTATCTTCTCCCAGCAGATGAAAGAGAGACAGGAGAATGACCAAGGTGACAGGCATACTTGACGATAATGATACTTTATTGTCACGTGTACCTAGGTACAGTGAAACTCTTTGTCTTGCATCCAATTCAGTAAAATCATGCAATAGATAAGCACAATCATAGTCAAGTGCAAAGTGCAATGATTGTAGTGTAATAGTAGACTTCACTGAGACAGCACACAAAGAGTCGCCATGTTTCTGGGGCCTACGAAGTTTCCAAGTTCTTCAGCATCGCATCTTAAAGGTCTGTTATCCTGGCGGCACCAACCCTCTCCTCCTTCTGCCACCAGCCCTTTGTCCAGTGTCTGCCTCCCACTCTCTCCTCCCTGGTTCCCGATCTTTGGGGTAGAGCAGGAGACGAGCCTCGGATGATTCCAGGGGGGGTTCCTGGTTATGTGGCGGGTGAGCCAGACCAACTGTCACGATATAGCCGTGTCTCGCCGGGAGCTTCCAACCTTCCTGATGCAATGCACTGCGAGGCTGGGCTGGATGGATGGAAGTGACGAGCCTGTGATAGAGTGGGCTGTGCTCACCACTCTCGGAAGGTTCAGGCACTCAAGAGCAGAGCAGCTGAGATTCATCCTGTCAGAATATTTTCAATAGCATATATGTGGAAGTTTGAGACAATCCTCATGGACTTGTGAATCTTCTCGGACTCCCACGAAAGTAAATACATCAATGCAGTTAATCACCACATCATAGTGAAAGGACAAGCTTAGGTTGCTGGTAATGTGGATGCCTCGAAACTTGAACCTGTTGGCCATCTCTGAAGCAGCTCGATGAGGATGAACACTCGTTCACCTCTTCGCTTCTTTAGGTCCACAATCAACTCTCATCTTGTTGACGTCAAGAGCAAGGTTTTTGTCTTGCTACCATGACACAAGGTTTTCGATAGTTTGTCACAGTGCTGATAGATCGGGACAAATTCAGTGGTATCATCGGCAAACGTAAAGACTGCATTGGCATTGTACTTGACCATACAGACATGGGCGGACAAGGAGCAGATCAAGGGACTAAGCGCATAAGCCCGAGGGCATGTGTTTAGTTTAGATTCACCATGTGGAAACAGGCCCTTTGGCCATCAAGTCCATGCCAAGCAGTGATCATTAGTTCTATCTTACCCACTGGGGACAATTTACAGAAGCCAATTAATCAATATTCCCGCACATCTTTGGGATGTGGGAGGAATCTGAAGCACCCAGAGAAAACCCACGCAGTCACAGGGAGAATGTATAAACTCCATACCGACAGCCCCAGAGGTCAGTATCGAACTCAGGTCGCTGGTGCAGCGAGGCAGCAGCTCTACCGTTGCGCCACTGTGCTGCCAGTGTTGAGGGTGAGAGTGGAGGAAATGTTATGAGCAATTCTAACCAACTGAGATCTGTACATCAAGATGCCAGTCACAGAGGAAGGCACCAAGATTAAGATCCAGATGTTTAGGAATGGGCTTATTCAGTATTATGGTGCTGCAGTCAATGAATAGCATCTTGACATACGTGTTCTTAAGTTATGATAAAGGGGCTAAACTTTCATTAATGAAGACACAAGCTCGTGGTGATAAACTTGGCTCATATTATTGACTTGACCAACACAATGGGCTCCAGAATCATTTTGAAAAAAAAAGAGAAATTCTGTGGATTGTTTCTTTCAAGAACACACAAGAAAAAGGGAATAGGAATAAATTCATAAGTTCTTGAAGCAGAATTACGCCATTTGGCCTAGGAATGGGCCATCAGGTTTCTCAAACCTGCCTCACCATTTAATATGATCATGGCGGACAGGCTCTAGGCTTCCTCTGTTCCAGATCTCCAGCCTTTAATACCTTGATCTATCTCCATTTAACTACTTCCGATGAGCCAACCTCCATAATTCTCTGGGACAGAGAATTCTAGAGTTTCTGCAAAAAGAAATGTCTACATTTCACAGTTTTAAATGTTGAAAATATATCCTTTTGTTCAAGGTTCTCCCATGAATGAAAGCATCTCAGCAACCCCTGTCATGTCCCTTTGGGCTCTTGGATCTTCAAATATGGAAGAATCCAATTTCCACTGATATGTCACCTGAAAGCAAGCTGGGAAATTATCAGTGGAATTGGATAATTGTTCAGTTTATTGATGTCGGGAGTGTTGCCGATAACACTTTATCATGCATAGTTTGTTAAAACCTTGCATATTCATTGTTGAGAGATTTATTGCCCATTATCTCCAAGATTTAAATCTTCAAAATCCAATGATTAATTAGTAAAATTACCTCCTTGGCTCATGACCACAAGAAAGTGATTTCTTGAGTAAGTTCTGGCAGTGATGTATTCAATCAGCACGATGGATCATGTGTACAAATCAAAGACCGGAAATATTATCCACAGGAAAATACTGCTTGGATTTTAAGCACAAATCCCTAAAGTCAGCTTTGATCACCAGTACAAAAATCAATGAGCACTGCGTCGTTTTGTGTTAATGTAACATTCCTTTCATGCTTAACGCTCACCAGTCAATGGTACTGATGTAGAGTGCAGATAGGATGCAGACTGTGGCAAGGAACAGCAACAAGTTCAGACAATACCATACAAGACCACTTTTTGTTACACAAGTAAAATCAGCAAATTGAATGCATCCCTAAAATTCTCGTCCCAGAGAGACTTGGATCTGTGCATTTCAGTTCTGCAAAACAGATCTGATCTCAGTGTGAAAAGAGGATACAACAGGCCTTAACAAAAGAATAAATTAATCTCAGCATGGTTTAAGTAATTGATCTGATTAACTAATTAGTTTTACAATTGGATCAGGCTCATTGCTTGTCTCTCTGTCCAAATCTTGTTTCAGCAATAATGGTAATCTGGCCCACTGATGCCTCAATACATTTCCACAAGCATCTATACCATTAGCAAGAAAGTGCATCTTTAAATCTGAAACGTTCCAACCTAAAAATATATATTTTTTAATTAAATAATTGAGAATATGCCAAACAATTCATTCGTTCAACCAAGGCCAATGAGCTCAGACAAATAATCTCTAATTGCACCAGGTTAAACAATGAAGCTGCATTCACCAAATGTAGAAATGTTGTTGCAAACACAGCAAATAAAACCTCTAATTAGGAGACCAAAACTGTACACAATACTCCATTTAACAAGTAAATGGAGATTAATCTCTTTCCAGCAACATACTAATCAAAGAAGGTATCGTATTGCATGGTGTGCTCTCTTTGGGCAGACAACAAAATTGGTAACTTTGAGCTGCACTTAGGGTAGGAGTGTCCTGCCCTAATCTGAAGGATGGGTTTCTCGGGGGGGTAACAACACAACTCTCAGGGAGAATGGGGGTGGGTGGTATACTCTGAGGGAGGGGGGGGGGAATAACACGACTCCAAGGGAAGGGGGGAAACAGGGAAGAGTTCTGAGTGTAGACGGAAGGGGGAGAACTCCGACGCAGAGACTATGGTTTCGTCAGTGGTCTTAAAAAATCGCTCACTCAAGTGTGAGTTAAAGTCGCCTATTACGCAAGTCGAGGAGTGCCTGTACTTACAGTACACTTGGCACAAATTTAATGCCTCAAAAGCATTTTGTAGGAATCAAATAATATTTAATAATGTGCGACATAAGAGGGCAAATGGACATGATGACAAAAATCTGCCAAAAGACTAAGTTTAGAGAGGCATCTTAAAAGGAATTGGAGAGGAAAGTGCCTCAGAGGCAGCTACAGAACCTGGGCACTTGGCAGCTCAAAGTAGGGCAGATAATAGTGGAACAATTTAAATGAAAGTGGTCAAAAGGCCACACTTTGGAGGTGTAGTGTGAAAAAACGTCAACAGATTGCAAGGCCGCCAATGGCAAAGGGAGGAAGCCACAGAGGAATTTGAAAACAAGAAAGGAATTTAAAAACTACCATGTTACTTAATTGAGAGCAAATGTAGGTCAGTAAGCATGGGATTAGTGCATGAATAGGACAGTTAAACAAACAAATGAACATATTTCCCACATGGTACGGGTTTCAGTACAGATGGATCAACCAGATATTTGTAAAGGCAATGACGGTTCCATGCTGAGTCAGCAGCTGGCACAAGGCATCAATCCAATCTTCAAACCAAGACAAAACAAAACCTGTGCAAGTCAATATTTCTGCTCTTCTATAAGCGGATGTGTGGGAAGTTAAAAATGTAACATTTGCACGTTAGGTCATTATCACTTCCACTTCCATAGGCAACAGCAGAAGTGACAGAACACACTGCTTATTCTGTTGCTAACGTTTAAATTACACAACATATTAAAACCAAATGTATGTGGGCTCACGTTAAGCTGCTTTGCGCTGGTGCCATATCAGCAAGATACTCTGGAACAGTTTCTTTTGCAAGCGGCACCTTGTGTTTACATTTTTAAATCCAGCTTTTTTCCAAAAATAGGTGCAGTTATTCCTCAATATGCAAATATATGAGGAAACAAAGAACGGCAGATGCTGGTTTATACCAAAGATAGACACAAAGTGTTGGAGTAACTCAACTGGTCAGGCAACATTTCTGGAAGAAAAGGATAGGTGACGTTTTGGGTCAGGAACCTTTTTCAGACTGTACAGGTTTTACACCAGGGTAAGATATCTAGATATTTAATACAGAGTGGAGCTCATATACAAGAAGCAGGGAAGTCTACAGTGGGTTTTAACATGTTGTTTAATTTAAATGTTAGCTATAGCATAAGCAGTGTGTTCTGTCACTTGCACGGGATGCCAAGAAGCCTCTTCATTTACCTGGGGAAATCTGGAACTGGGAGAGTCGGCCACAGAACCAGGATATGGCTTCAGCCCTTCTGACTGAGAAGGAGACATTTCCTTTCCCAGGTTACTGCAAATCTTTGCACCTCTCCACCCCAGAGAGTTGTGGAAGCTCTGGGGTGTTGAGAATATTGAACACAAATATTCTTGCACTTTAGGTTATTGAGGAATTCAAAATGGAAAAATGAATTAAATTGGTTCAGGGTGACCACTCTAATCACCTCACACTCACCCTCAGGAACTATCAAGCTTACTGCCAAGCAACAAGCCAACAATAAACAGCTACCTAGGGGTGAAACTAGATCAGCAGCTGACCTACAAGCAACACCTTGAAGCTCTCCGTGCTAAAGTCTCGGCATGGAACAACCTCCTGCGTTGCTTGGCCGGATCATTATGGGGCGCCAGGACATCTACTCTTCGAACCAGTGCTCTTGCACTCGTGTACAGCGCCGCTGAGTACCCCGCCCCAGCATGGTGCCGCAGCGCTCATTCCAGCAAGCTAGACACCACCCTCAACGACACCATGCGGATCATCACCGGCTGCCTACGCCCTACTCCCACGGTGCTCGCAGGTATCGCACCCGCCAAGCTTCACAAAGAGTTCTTCACTCATAGGCTGGTGTGCAAGGCCCCATCGGACGCCAAACATCCTTTGCACCACCTCGCCCAGGATTCACAGCAACTGGGACCTCAACGCCTGTCATCTCATCACCCTTTCTCCCGTCATGCAGCGACCCTCTGTGGCTCCAGTTTCAACTTACTAGGAGCGTGGAGAACCAGCTGGAAACAGACATCGCGACCTCCTCAATTCACTGTCGCACCGAACACCACAGCCCCACCCGGTTCAGACATGCCCCGCAAAGAGTGGGTCGCCCTGAACCGGCTCCGCACAGGGGTCGGCTGGTTCAATGCCAACATGCATCGTTGGGGGTTGTGTCCATTAGCAGCCTGCGTGTGTGGAGCAGACCAGCAAACAGCGCAGCACGTCATTTTCGACTGCACTGTCCTCCGTCCCCCTGGTGGAGGGGTAGACCTCACGGCCCTTGACAACAGCACATTGCACTGGCTACAGCGCCTGGAGGGTGTTACATAATTTCTGCTGCCTCAAACGTAACAAGAAGAAGACAGCTAGCAAGAGGGAGAAAATGCCACCAGGTCAAGGGCTTCACTGTCACACCACTCGGTGGAAGCTGTTCAGGACAGTGTTCAGGCTCACTAGGCACCGGTGCATTTGCAGAAGCTCTTGAACTGTTCATGTAAAATGTCACTCCCACACGGTCACCAAGAAGTCTACTCGACTGTCCAAGAGGAGATTTGTTAACCTCTCCCCCTCCCCACTTGGGAAAACTGTCTGCCCAAGATGACCAAGTATCATATTTGAAAAATCCTTTTACCTGAATGATGCCAGGACTAGGGGGTATTAACTGCAATGAGAGTTTGGATTGCTTTCTCTGGAATGCAGGATGTTGTGGGGAGACTTGATAGAAGTATATAAAGTTATCAGAGGCAAAGATAGGGTAGACATGTAATCATGTATTGTCTTTCCGATGTCTGGTTAACACACAACAAAAGCTTTCCACTGTACCGGTACACGTGACAATAAACTAAACTGAAACAATCCGAATATTTTCACACGATGGAAAAAAAATCAAATACTAGGTGGCATAGCTTGAAAGTGAGAGGGGCAAAAATTAAAGATGTGAGGAGAGTGTATTTTTTTTTTTAAACAGACGGCAGTGAATACTTGGAAGACTCTGCAGGGAATGGTTGAAACAGATACATTAACAGCATCTAAAAATCTTTTGAACGGGCATATGGATATGCAGGGCATGGAGAGATATGGGTTATATGCAGGTAGATAAGTGATGGTCTTGGCATCAGGTTCATTGTGTGCTGAAGGGGCCTGATCTTGACTAATGTTCTCTGAAATTTGCAGGAAAATCAAGTTAAGTGCCCAATGAAACAATGTCTGTCCATTCCCGCCAGATATGTTGCCTGACCCACTGAGTTACTCCAGCATTTTGTATTTTGCTCACGATTCCAGCATCTATGGCTCCCTGTATCTCTAAATAATTGACTGGTAGCTATGGTGGAACCAAATGATTTGCCCACATTGCATGGACCACCACAGGGCGGCACGGTGGCGCAGTGGTAGAGTTGCTACCTTACAGCACTTGCAGCACCGGAGATCCGGGTTTGATCCCAACCACGGGTGATGCCTGTACGGAGTTTATACGTTCTCCCTGTGACCGTGTGGGCTTTCTCCGAGATCTTCAGTTTCCTCCCACACTCCAAAGATGTACAGGTTTTAGGTTAATTGGCTTGGTATAAATGTAAATTGTTCCCGGTGTGTGTAGGGTAGTGGTAATGTGTGGGGATCATTTCCACACTGTATCTCTAAACTAAACTGTGGCATTTCTATGCAGAAAAGGTTTGGTTATGGAAGATTGTCCACCTTAGTTTGGTTAATCCCAGTGACATATATTTTTCTCTGTTTTCTAAATTTAGCAGAAAAGTAGTAGCAAGCAGAAATTAGACAACACCTGATTTGTTAAAATTAGAATGCTGTAATTGCCTTCCAAAAATATTTGAAGTTAAAGTACATCACTTCAGGCAAAAGATATTTCAGAAGTTGCCGGGTTTCCTGAAATAATTTTTTTCAGGACAATTAAATATAATTCATTGGTTGGCTCAAAATATCAGACCGCACTGATATTCCTCTAAGGATTCTCGACTCCACAGCTGATTAGTTCTGAATTAGTAGAATGTAAATGAAATTAGTAGACAGAAAATGCGCCATAGAGCCTTTTATAATTCATATTCTGCAGTTCGAGAACAAGAATTCTGTTCCAGTCATCCTGTTGCTAAAAACATCCCATTGTAGCTGAAATGAGAAACTGCTCTCAAACTGTTTGCAGTTTAAAACCATGACCTTCAAAGATGCAGATAGAATAGCATGGCTTTTAGATTAATAGATTTTCATTCCAGAGCTCTAATGAACCAGAGACAAGAGTTCAAATCCCACCATGTCAGATGGTGAATTTAACTTCAGATATTTAAATAATCAAGAATTAAAAGTCAAAATACTATTTGTGACCCTGAATGATTGCAAAGAAAATCCATCCGGTTTGCAAGGGACTCCGTGGGCACAGCAACATAATCATCGTTGGCTGCCCTCTGGAATAGCCGAGCAAACCAGTCTGGTCAAGAGCGATCACGGAGACGTAATCAATGCTGGTCTTGCCCACATTCACCAACTTAGGGATGTGTAAAACAAAACAGAGATTGAAGTTTAACACAAGGGCAGAGCTTTGTACATTCAAAGGCTTTGAGTGACTTATTTACCCCCGAGGCAGTGTGCTTTCCTGTCACTTTCTGCTTCTTAGTTCAACAGATTTAAAGTTGGATAGACACAAAGTGCTGGAGTAACTCAATGGGTCAGACAGCATCTCCGGAGAAACAGGATAGTTGACGTTTTGACTCGGAGACCTTCTTGAGGCTCCTGATCCGAAACGTCACCTATCCTTTTTCTCCAGAGACGCTGCCTGACCCACAGTGTTACTCCAGCACTTTGTGTCTATCTTTGGTACAAACCAGCATCTGCAGTTCTTTGTTTCTAGATTTAAATTAGGTTTTGCATTTACTAACGTGATAAAAAAATAGTAGCTGCAACAAGTTTCTGCAAAAGCCAATTCTGATATTCGGGTTATAAAAAGTGAATCATATTCAAAATGTATCCACTAAACATTGACTGAACAGCTTACTGCCAAGCAGGTTATTGAAGCACAAATAGCCACTACAGTAACTCAGATTTCATGCACATCACTCAATTAACAAATTAAAATAATGTGCACAATGATTAAATCTCAAAAAAATACAATCTTAAATTCTAATGTAACCCTGACCCATTGAAAATGTAGACAAGAGCAGCAGTTATTGACTATAGCTCGGATAAAATTCACCGCCTGTGTCAAAATATCCATCACATGCATCAAAAGATTTAATAGAAACCAACAAAAAAATACAGCATACGCTGGAAATGGGGAAAAAAAAAAGCAGAAAATGCCAGAAATATTCAGTACATTAGGTAGCATCTGCGGAGAGAGAAAGAGCTTATGGATTTAGGTGAATGACCGTTCCCCAGAACTAGGAATGTTTGTGATAAACAAGTTAAAATGCTCGGAGGAGAACGGAACGGAATGTCAGCAACATAATTGGGATTGGGAAAGGTTGGGGATGGGATGAGCGAGAGAAATTAAAGGTTGCAACAAGAGCGGGAAATGGATGCAAAGCCAACAATTTTCTATGAATCGCATTTTAGAACAAAGTTTAAAATCTTGAAGAAAGGTCTCAACCTCGAAAAGCCACCTATCCATATTCTCCAGAAAAGCAGCCTGACTCAGAGTTACTCCAACATTCTGTGTTTTTCTTTTAAAATCTCACAGCAGAGCAAGAGGGGTTACTGCCTTGCAACGCCCGAAACCCAGGTTTGGTCCTAAATTCGGGTGCTGTCTATACGGAGTTTGTTTTTTTTTTCCCCCATGACCACATGGATTTTCTCTGGGTTTCCTCCCATAATCCAAATGGGTGTAGGTTAATTGGCTTTGATAAAAATTGTAAATTGTCCCTAGTGTATAGGATAGTACTAGAGTATAGGGACCGCTGGTCGGCGCAGACTTGGTGGGCCAAAGGGCCACTGTATCTCCAAACTAAAAATAATTTCATTGTTCCATTGTTGGTACATATGACACTTAAACACACTTGACTCTTGAAGTCACATTAAATGT
Organism: Rhinoraja longicauda; assembly: GCF_053455715.1. NCBI lineage: Eukaryota > Metazoa > Chordata > Chondrichthyes > Rajiformes > Arhynchobatidae > Rhinoraja > Rhinoraja longicauda. The sequence goes on along the minus strand of NC_135968.1, from coordinate 27,259,203 downwards.
TTTAAAGCAATTTTATTCTGCCAAATTATCATATTCTCCAAAATGACATTGCTTTCTTGGACCATCCTTAGGAATTCAGCTGCATAACAGTGCAACATCACTTTTCTTAAACCACAACCTTCAATATATATTGATGACATCCATAATGACACCACGGCTCCAAAGTGGGATATGCATGTAGTGATGAACACAGCATGAGAGACATTTCCATATTTCCTCACGGTTCCATTTCTATCTCCCATGTAACAAGTTATCTGGCCACATTCCGGACCTGGCCCATCCCCAACTTAACATTGCCATCACCAGCAGTCTGCCAAAAACGTTAATAAATGTGTACAGGTGAAGATAGAGAGATGAGTGTACAAACATGCTTCCGAAATAAGCCTCGTGCACACACAACGGTACATGCACCCGTGCCCCTATTGAACTCTGCATGTCCTAGTTAATTAAATTGCCAGCTGCTCAGTGATTGCAATATCTCTGTTTGCAAAGCCCTACACGTCTTTAGGATAAGAGCAGCTATTTCCGAATCAGTAGCTCCTTATCAGCTTTTGAGGATTTGGTAACTGTGCCAAAAATAGAAACAGCATAGTGATAAATGTAGGAGAGTTGGAGTCAGCTGCACATTCATGGTCCTGGAAGCAAGAAAATTTGAGAATGGGGATTCTCAGAATGTCACGAGGCGGATGAAATGTAATAGGATTTAATGCAGCAATGACGTGAGACATACAATTCAATTTACAGCACTTTCTAAAAGTGGAACAAAATCTTAAGAAAATTGGGAATGTATGCACAGTGCACTAGTATTTAAATATGCAAGGTTAGTTTCTGCAAACCATTTTATTAGTATTTGACTTGAATAAAATGAAAGGCTTAAGGCTGGAACACCATCAGTTCAGTGGAACTCAACACTCAAAATTTATCAAACATAATTTCAGAATTATTTTAGAAGTGTAAGCTATTTACTGCATTAGTGTGTTACCACACTGTACAAAATAAAGTGGGAGTGTCATTCATTGAACAAAGTGTGAATTACATGCATTTAGTTAAACTGAAATTAGCAAAACATCTGCAACAAATTTTTCCTTTGCTTTTAATTACACAGCCAATTGATGAACCAATGTAAGAGAAACTGTGTGCGGCTCAAGGTCATAACCCAGACCGTATCCAAATACACCTGTCTTGTTATGGGCTAATGTATCCCACCATCTGCAAGATTACCTTTTTTTTTAAAGCAGACATTAATGCCCAGTCAAGTTAAGCATTCTTCACAGTTGCTTTAATCCACTGAAAATTATTCCATTCTATGCAGAATTACACCTAGACAGTCACATTTTGAAACCTGATTTTAGCAGATAACATGAACTGCTAAATTGCTGCAGTTAATTAAGTTTGGCTACCTTGCATTATTGGATACCGCGTAATTCAGGTTGGAACCATTAATAGCTACTTTCTTAGAGTTGTAGTCTTTGGCCATTTTATTAATATCTGGGTTATACAGCATTACAGCACATTAAATAAATCACACGAACACATTCTTTGCAGGAGTTACTGCATTCACCTGGTTTAAGTTGCTCAGTTTCATCAGTAGTTGAAATAAATATTTCTACAAAACAAAGATTGAAGCTTTTAGAGAGATCAATACAACAAATCAGAAGGAGCCATTTGCAATGCACTTCCTTAGATGGGATATTTGGTTAAAGTCCTGTTCTTGGCTCCAACTATTCCAAATCCCCTCTTAAATGACCACTGCCACTGTTTATATTTGTATCTTATCCTGGTCCAACGATCAATCATTGCCCCAAGTAAATAACTTGACCTAATCCCCTCCTTGGAACTCCACGTGGAATTCAAACTGAAGGGAAGAATAAAATGCTGCAGGGTCAAAGGTTTGGAGCCTTTGTGGAGTTCCTTTCTCATCGACTGGATAATAATTATCCACAAGGGAATTCTTCCCAGTTTTCTGCCCTGCTTGGTCTGCAAAGGCATGGAATTGTTATGCTCATAGTCACATGCTGGCAAATATTATGTACCCCAATGGCTAAATACAGTAGGTAGACACAAAATGCTGGAGTAACTCAGTGGGACAGGCAGCATCTCTGGAGAGAAGGAATGGGTGAGTTTTCGGGTCGAGAACCTTCTTCAGACTGAAAACAGTATAAATACAGTATCTTCTACGGTAAAATACCGATTAAAAAAAGAATACCTTTGACTTTTATTCATGAACGTCAGTGATTGATGGTCAGCATGGACTCAGTAGGCTGAAGGGCCTGTTTCCACATTGTATCTCTGAAATTAAAAATCTACTTCCATGGTGCAGTTGGTAGATATCAATATTACCTTAATCACTTAGCTTTTCCAATGCCTTGTGATAATGATAGGACTTTGCTAACTTCAGCAGCATCCCCATCATTTAAGGATTGAGATCACATGTTCATGGGATCTCACCGTGTAGGGGAGAGAAAGCCAGGTGCCTTTGACAACTTGCACTTCTTGTCATAAGATGCATGATTCAGTAACTGGGCTAAACTGATGAACTTACTTTTTTGAACGCTGAATGGCAGAGTTCCAGTATTGAGAATAGCAGCAATGTGAACATTGGCAGACAGCTCCCACACACTCAGCCACTATTAAGATAACCTTTGTGGAGACTACTTTCGGCACACATTCAGGCAGAACACTGGCACTACTCAACATAGTTGCGATAGAGAAAGGCTGACTTTCAGGATGAGGTCAAGGTCAACAGTTCCCATTGCATGGTTATGCCTCACTCATTTATGTATGTGTTAAGAAAAGATGCTGCTACTGCTATTTCAGATCTGTTATAGACAGTGTAAGAAAAACAAAAAAAGTGATCATAGAAAGAGAGGTAGGAAAGTATGTTGCGAATGGGAATAATCTTTGATGAGACAAATTTGGTCGAGGTCAATAGACAATAGGTGCAGGAATAGGCCATTCGGCCCTTCGAGCCAGCACCACCATTCAATGTGATCATGGCTGATCATTCTCAATCAGTTCCTGCCTTCTCCCCATACCCCCTGACTCTGCTATCCTTAAGAGCTCTATCTAGTTCTTTCTTGAATGCATTCAGAGAATTGGCCTCCACTGCCCACTGAGGCAGAGAATTCCACAGATTTACAACTCTCTGACTGAAAACGTTTTTCCTCATCTCCGTACTAAATGGCCTACCCCTTATTCTTAAACTGTGGCCCCTGGTTCTGGACTCCCCCAACATTGGGAACATGTTTCCTGCCTTTAACGTGTCCAACCCCTTAATAATCTTATACGTTTCAAAATTACAGTGTATCCAGGTCGGGTTGGTGCATCGAGGACAGGTTGGAGGCTTGGGGTTGAGACTCGGGATGGGCCACAAAGGATGGGCTCAGGCCGAGATGGACGGGCTGCGTCACCGAGAACTAAGGGGGACCTGGCGTGGAGGGGGGGGGGGGAAGAAGGGACGAATACATTGTAACTTTGTTAGTGCCTTTGAGGCAAATCTTTTGCGTGCTTTGTATGCATAAACAAAGAATTTCACTGCACCTAGCTAAGTACCATGACAATAAAGTATCATCAATATCATCAGTTGATTTCATAAAAGTGGGAATTGCAGGGAGAGAATATTAATGGTCAGCTCAGTGAACTTAATTTGATTTTTTTTTTAAAAAAGGGTAAAAAAAAGTTTTAAAGAGTACTTCAAACATTTATAAATATCCACGATTGAGCACAATATCAAGCCATTTAAGGCACCGCACAATATCAAGCCATTTAAGGCACCGACCGCTATGAGGAGTGGATATGCTGGAATGATGCAAGATAATGTAACTCCTTGCATTCTCTTTCTCAGATATTTGGGGACACAGTCTCTTCGCTTTATCAGCAGACAGCATGCAGCAACATTAAAAACATTAAGCCTGCCAGTAGTCAGGAATAGCTATTTTCCTCAACTTCAGCTCTTGAGGGAGATATTACAAGGAAATCACCTTAAATGTAGAACTCACAGCTGTGTATTCCACTCACGTCATATGAAATGGATAACAGTCCAGAGAAAGATTCGTCCTCAAACAGAAGTCAAGCTACTTTTACATTAACCATTACACTTAGGAATTATTACCCATATTAATAGGCACATTGACACAGCTGGCAGATCTGCTACCTCACAGTCTTTATCTCGGCTGCTGACTGAATAGAAGTTTACACTTTCTCCCTGTGACTCGGAGAGGGGAGAAAACCCAGGCAGATCACGGGGAGAACGAACAAACTCTGTACAGACAACCACCCAAAGTCAGGATCGAACCCAGGTCACTGGCGCTGTGAGGCAGCAACTCCACCACAACACCACTGTGCCACCCTCTGTAGTTGGCCTCGATAACATTCACAGCGCCTCTTTCCAAACTATTCAAATAGACACATGGCACCATTATCTCCCATTCTAAAAATTGGAACATTAAGCGCATGACAACATGTTTTCTTCAAATATTTATTATGCGTCTTTGTTGTAAACTAAATATAGGAGCCCACAAATATAGTACGAGTTAAGTTTCACTATTCCACTTTAATTAAACTCTTGTCATGAAGCAAATTATGTCGATTCATGGTAATAATTTTGTGAGCTACAGGAGTTCAGTCATGACAGGCACAATCCTCGCCAGCAGAGAAGATCCATTGTCCAACCCAACTACATAAAGTTGTTTCAGCAGGGTAGAAATGGAAAAAGCTATTTCTTTTGATGTGCAGTCAAGAAATGTGGAACTCCCTGTGCAAAAAGTTGGGATAAATTGCAGCTTGCAATGATTTTCTGGTGTTCACTAGGGAAGTGGAACCAAGACGACTATACTAGCCTTAGCCTCAGAATAGAAGGACGTACCTTTAGAAAGGAGATGGAGGAATTACTTTAGTCAGAGGGTGGTGAATCTGTGGATTTCATTGACATGGCCTCCACAGTCATCTGTGTCAATGTATATATTTTGAAGACAGAGATTGACAGATTCTGATTAGTAAGGGTGCCAGGGGTAATGGGGAAAAGGCAGGAGAATGGGGTAAAGAGGGAAAGATAGATAAGCCATGATTGAATGGCAGAGTAGACATGATGGGCTAAATGGCCTAATTCTGCTCCTATAACTTATGAATGAGACGAAGGAAAAGGTTTGCCATGCTTTAATTGATGGACAAAAATAGGCTCAAGGTGACCTATTGAAAGGCCTATTCTTTCTCCTATGGATTTTTTGTCTCGTGTATGTACTAGAATTGATGAGATTCTTCCATAGCTCTCGTAATAGAATACTTATTGATCTACGGATAACCAATTCTTCTTTTCTAGGTCCCTTTCAACGTTTGAACAATTCATCCTCCACTTGACTGCATCAGCAGCCAGACATCCAAGTTCAAAGGCTCTTCAGTGAAATGATTCTCTTTGCGGGTGGAAGGTTAATGAGTTGCTGTATCCCAGCCAAAAAAATATTATTTCTAGCCTTCCATCAGTCTTTGTCACTTTTAATTAAGGCAAGGTTACAGATCCTATATCTAATTGCAAAGCATGGATACAAATTGCTTGAAACTTTGCATGAAGATTCTTTTAAGTTGTTTCTCTTTGCAATAATGGTAGAATATATAACTCAACTACTAAAGCAGAAAATCTGTAACCACCCATTATGATCCTTTGGTAAATTGTTGCCTTAAAATTTGTTTCGCTGCAAACTAACAAGAAATTATACTATGCACACCAGATTTATTTTTTCACCAAATATCTTTTTTTGAGATATTTGGCCTTCTGGTTTTGAATTAGCAGTTGCCAATTCTAGTTGTTATTGGGCAATCTCTTTCAATTTATTTTTGAAATCATAACAGAATATATGAGAGGACTCAAAATCATGGGCAAAATATCATTAAAGGCATCATGTATTAAAGAGTGGAAAGTCGGATTTTCTTCTTGGCCTTTCTTCTCTTCCTTTATCCAAGATTCCCAGAATTCATAAAAGATTCTTGGAATAAGATTCTGAAATGATCAATGAGCTCCTCTGGATGCACATCAAACATTCCCAAACATTTATTTTCCTCTAATCACGAGTTGCTGAGGTAAAATTCACCAAGTACTGACTCAAATAGACAGAAAACTAACAATTAGTCTGCAGAAATAAGGCAAACACATTGCTATCTGGTTGTTATAATGTGCAAGCAGGAGTCCTGCTTAGTTAATGAGGCAGTTCAGAATCCATTTCATTAAATTAGGGCAATTTTATTGAAAAATGATTTTCACGTGGGATCCACTAGTAAAACACTGATGCGATGCCCGGATTGAAACTGGCCCTGGGTACCTAGTCTAAAGCATGCCATACAGAGCCAGCTGGGTGGTGGGCTCAACTTGCACAGTTCAATTCCACTGACTTCAGAAACAGATCACAATTATTTACTGCACTCCTGGATGAAGGGTTTACTGCCCGTGTTAGTTAAGGGTTTCAATTATGTTATTTTGTTATCAAAACAGGAGAATGTCAGGCATGAAGCTTAACCAAATTATGAAAATTCACTATCTCATTTAATTTACCAATAGATATCCTCTCCACCACACAATCTGCTAGTCAGAAGCTTGAGAAGACATTGGTGGGGTAAATCCAGAGAAAACCAAAGTTTTTCAAAAGGATAAAGGGTATAAATTTTGTCAGCTGCATCAGTCTTTGGTGCCGCCTCAAGAAAACAAAATGCTATTTTGGCCCACATTCAATATAAAGGAATGGATTTGTTAAAATTGTGCCAGGGATAGCCATGCAGAGCAGTAAGCTTTTGTAGCTGTCTGCTAGGTGCCATTAAGAAGATTTTCATGGCATTTTTGATGCATGGTTAACCTAACACCCTCTTTCAATAGAGATCATCTAATTTAGAGCAAACAACCTTATGCAGACTATTGAGCACTACTTCAAGGAGCATCACCTCTTATGGTTTGTTCGTTGCTGGAGGCTTGAAGAAAATGGAGACAATGTAACCTTTCTGGAACATCTTAATTCACCAACAATTATTCTGTACATTCTCTCATAAAAGAGGACTTGCGGTCAAATTCTAGCGCTTAAAAGGAGTCAGAGGAGAAAGAAGAGAGACAAATTGCTGGAGTAATTCAGACGTTTCATGCGGAATAGTGCTCAAAGGGTGGCTCCATCTACAAAATATAGGTCATTTAGTTTGACCCTACTCCTGCTTGGTTTAGGACAGAAGGAAAGATGACAGGAAAAATACAAAGAGACAAACATCGATAAAAGCTCCTTACCTTTACAGGTGAAGCATTTGAGGTGGAAGTGACTGGATTGGACACGCAGCACTTGTCCTTTACATGGGTCTCCACACTTGAAGCAGCGGATGGCTAGCTTTTCTGTAGGCTGGTGCGGATCCTGAGGGTGAGCCACTGTCGAGAAGCAGAAAACAAAACATCATCTTCCTGCCTCAACAATTCTTAAAATTCAACTCAGATTTGCCCCACCTGCACCCAATTGATAAGAGCAGCAGTCTACATAAATCACGTGTCTACTGCCAGGCACAAATGGTATTTATTTTTAGTCGATCATTTTGTATTTGGCTCTTCACGGACGCGTTGCACAAGATTGTCAAATCATTAAAGGGTCTTAAATATTGCAGGGAACATCATTTGCAGGTGATCTAATTTAAAAATATATTTTCAAATTTAAGTTAGCTCACGTGCAAATGACTATGAGATTTTCCAAAAGTATCTTATCATTTATTGGACTGGAATTTAAATCTAACTTGGGAACGTAAAAGAATAAATGGAGATTAAGGAACAAATAAAAAGGTTTTCAAGCATGGTTGACATTTCCCATCCCATCTATCCCTCGGGTAAGAAGAACCAATTCCTTGGCATGTGCCAGGCCAGATGGTCGTTGGTTCCCTTCCCCAAGGGGATTTAGGGCCAGATTTTTACAACAATCCCACAGCTTTCATGGTTATTATCAGGTGCCAGGGGCACAATCTACAAGATTTATTGAGGTAACTTGCACAAGATTCCACTATGGCATCTTGAATTCATAAGCCATTGTCAGGTGCCAGTGATTACCAGGACCAAGCAGAATTTGAACATTAATACTCATCTCAAAAAGCCAGTCATGCTGTAAATTCTGCACTGGCGTAAAACAATTGCGCATTATTTCTTGATATGCGACATCAAACGGAGAGATGTTTATGGTTTGTCTAACAGTGCCAGAATGTCTGGGGAAGATGGTCGTATATCAGTTTTCTTTAAAGCCTTTTGCACGTGAAACACAATGTCTGAAACATAAGGAAAGCAGGATCTTCCCCAATGTCAAGCGGGTCAGCAATAGCTAGAAGCAGCTGGCAGCAGCCCTAAAGCTCCCTGCACATATCGAGCAAGTACACATCAAATTTCCTGCATTTGGCTCTGGCTTGAAACTGATCCATGCCAGTAACTTAGTTATCTGATCCAAAATTCTATTACCTTCTGACACTGTACCAAGAATACAGAATAAGTCATGGAAAGATAATATTTAATGAAGCATTTTGAAATGTATCAGCAATGCAGCTTGGATTGAAAAGATGAAAAGGTAAAGAGAAAACAACAGGCACTTCGAGCAAAGCAACAGGTTAGACCCAGTATATATTATTCGGAGGCACAGATAACCGATTAGTAGCCACATCAAGATTCATTCGATTCAGGGGAAGTTAATTTTACAATGATGTTAACTTTCCACTTATGCTGAACAAAGAATAAACTGGATAGTAATAGGTTGCTAATTCCTCTGAACTGGACATGAGCTGCACCATCTCAAATTACCTTTATTATGAATCAGGAAGGACAATATTACAAATGGAGAAGGACATTATGATGAATCGAGAAGAACATGTACATGCACAATTACACACAGATTATTTGCCCTCAAGGCAGCTGGTGCAATGCAAGCTGCAGGAGAAGCCTGCACTTATGACCTTATAGGAGAATGGTGTTAGGAGGGAGAGATAGATCAGCCATGGTTGAATGGCGGAGTGGACTTGATGGGCCGAGTGGCCTCCTATCACATTTGAGACTACAGGAGAGGTCTACACAATTATAAGTTTCTGTGCACCTGTCACGACCTCAAGGCTTATCTACCTGCAAAATGGTCACCCACCTAAACATTTTCATCTCATCAATTGCTCCTTCCAGAAAAAGTACTTTAAATTTCAGCACACACTGAACAGCTTGGAATTGGCAGTTTTCCAGGAACTTTGACGCTTTTTCACGAAGGGGCCCGGTAACAGTAAATTGTGCCTCAACATCTTCACAAGGCCATAGCACATCCAAAAAGGTAGTGGTTTGTTTGCAACACATTTATGCTATTTACAAGTACCATCTATACTACTGGTGTAGACGGAATCTTCAAAACTGTGGCAGTGTTACTTTGCTGAGAAGCAGATGGATTCTCCTGTACAATAGGATCATGGTATAAATACACACAAATATATCAATAGATCTTCATGTTAAATATTGAGAAAAGCAAGAAGATAGCACAACATATTCCGAGTTCTGAGGTTCTTCCACAGCGAGTGAAATGGAGCTTTGAGCACCAATTCGCATTGGTGTGGACTGAAATTTGTGTCACACAACGACAACAGCACCTGATATGGGGGATCTATCTGGCAAATTAATGGAGGTGCCAATTTGATGTGCCAAGGCCCCCAGTTTTGCAATTGATACAATTGCAATCAGTTGAACCTAAATGTGACTTAATTGAACTATAAATCAATTTTGGATCATGAACATATTATCCTGCACTTTAAATCTTTGAATAACTGAAAGCTTTAGGAATATTGTTTGACTGATACAAACTCTAATGCATGTGAGATGAAAGAGAATTTTTTTCTAGCAAAAAAAATAATGTTGTTGTTGTTTTTGTGTTTTTGTGCTGTTCCTCCAATTTGCGTTGGGCCTCACTATGACAGTGGAGGAGGCCCATGACAGAAAGTCTCTCCATTTGTGAAAATCAGACTGAAATTTGAACAGATGTGGTTGGTCAGTTTTCAAAATGCTTCTTAATAAATTGCACTGCCAAATTTAAATGCTTTACTCCTCAGGTTAGCAAAGGGGCAAATCAATATGTGGACTAGTTTTTAAATATGATAATTAATGTAATATTTAACACTCATGAATTAAGCAATGCCTGAACATTGGATATATAGTTGAAAAGTAATCAGATTTATGTTCTGCATCACTTTTAAAATAAAATGTTGTGGAAAATAAAACTACAGTTACTAGCTCTGCATCCAACACCCGTAGCCTGGGAAACTCATCAAGGACTCTGGAATATTTTTTAAACGTCAGAGAACAAAGGTTGTTGTTTGCCTAGAACCTGGTTCAAGTACGTTTGGCATCTTGCAAAGTGAGCAGACCTATCACTGAAGAAAAGGGCAATGGATTTTGTTACCCTTCCTGGTCCGAGTAGCTCCGTTGGAAGCTGGCATGGAGGGTAAAAGAATACCCAGTGCAGATCAACTTTAGAAGGGGGCTTCAAGGGTGAAGTGTGTTTAATTGTCATGTCTACCAGCAACAGAACAATAAAATTCTTAATTGCTGCAGCTTCAGACATCCACGAATGGAAGAACAGATAGACATGCAATAATCAATAATAACAATGATCAGTAATGCAATGTTAACAGACCATAATAATGCAAAACCAAATTATGTAGTGCAATCAAAAAATCCACAATAGATCATAATCACAATAGATCATAATTGCTAAGGTAGGGTGGTGGTTAACATTAAGCTAAACATAGCACAAAAAGTAAGGAAATTTGTGTTTGGTAGATTATTTCTTTGTTGTAACAATGCTTCTTGGCAATAAATCTTATACCGTTGGAAAGCCTGTTTATTTTCCTTTTAAATGGTGCCACATTTGTAAGGAACATGCATTTGTTGGATGAGCAGCAGAGCTGAGTATATGGGTTGCGCCCACGAAAAATTTGCCAAATCTTCTCTGCCAATTGCAAACAGCTTATTCTGCTGTTGCTATTGACTCTCGTTTTGAGCTTCTGGTACCCCCAGGTGCTGACAAGAATGGGATGCCATCCCACAACAGTGTGTGACCAGGCTGGTGACCAGCATGAGGAGGAGGTGCCAGGCTGTTATGGCTGTGTATGGTTCTTCCACACGCTACTGTGGCTCCTGTTTATTAAATGAATAAATTGTTAAATTGCCAATATGTCTTGTTTCTTCAGACTTCAATCATCCAATCCACCAAACAACACCGAACAAGAGTCAATGGCAGAATAAGCTGTTTGGCATTGGCAGAGAAGATTTGGCAAATTTTTCATGGGCGCAACCCATATACTCAGCTCTGCTGCTCATCCCACAAATGCATGCTCCTTACAAATGTGGCACTATTTAAAAGGGAAATAAACAGGCTTTCCAACGGTATAACATTTATTGCCAAGAAGCATTGTTACAACAAAGAAATAATCTACCAAACACAAATTTCCTTACTTTTTGTGCTATGTTTATATTCAGAGCCGGATGGTTTCCGGGAAGAAGCTATTCTTGAACCTGGAGGTCAAAATTTGCTGTCTCCTGCACCTTCTTCGTGAAGATAGTAGCAAGATAAGAGTGAGGTCAGGGTGGTGTGGGTCTAGGATAATATTAGCCGCCTTTTTGAGGTAGCGTGTCCTGGAGATCCCTTCAATGGTGGGGACGCAAGTACTCGGGATAGATCAGGCAACGTCCTCCAGTTTCGGCAGCCTCTTTCATCCCTCGGCATTCAAGTTATCGAACCTGGTCATGATGCATGGACTCAAGCCTTGCAGATATGGAGACCTACCTCAGTATGTGAAATAACACGTACCACTAGGTGACAATTTCATGACACCATTTTAGAGTATGCCGACTGGAATTTCGAAGCTCGCAGTTTTATTTTGTATCAATGATGTCTTCAGTTTATTCCGTCCCTCCTTTCCACACTATCGGTGAGCATGGCCTCCATGGATCGGTAGTCCAAGTTATAATATTGCAGCAATTAGCTTGGTCCAATTATCCCAAAATTATTTGGGAGATTTGACTCCTTTACTCAAAATGGTAATTTTAGCAAAAGTACAATTCCTTTGTCCAAAATCCATCTCCTTAAAGGAGAAGGAAATGCAACAGCGCTCTTCGGTATTGATTTGTCAGCATTCAATACCAAAAGGAACATACAGGAGTTTTGGTTTGCTACTTACTAAGGACTGAAGCAAAGATAATTACATTGAAGTCTCACAAAACCTCAGATGCTAGAATCTTGAGCTCAACACAAACTGCTGCCTAACCCACTGAGTTTTTCCAGCAGTTTATAATTACTTTGAACTCTGCACCAAGCAGGAACTGAGCTTTTTAAAGTAACTGCTACTCTTCTTGAGATGTGCAGTAGACAGAAGAGAAATTATCCAAACCACTGAACCAAAAAAATTACCCATTAATCTGAAAAAGATATGAAAGGGACATTATTGAATTACCTGTCATTCTGCATCAAGCGTGAATAGAACTAGATAGAGTTACTTATTGCTCTGATTCAGGCAAAGGGAATTATTTATTAGTCTGAACCAGGGACAAGTCGGGGAGCATAAAATTACTTGACTGGAGCCATGCAGGAATTGTTAAACTACAGGCATTCCCTTCAGTGCAAAGAAACAAGTCACATTGGTTAATTTTGCTTCAAAACGTTAATTGGCACACAATCTACTGCACAATTCCCTTTGAAGTATTTTAATCTTTGGTCTAATCAGATTGTGCAATGATAAATAGATTGGCTTTTAGATTTTAACAAAGAATGCTTCATTAAGAGTATATACTGTAGTTTGCATCCGTTTTCCATGTTAAATTCCAGGTCGTGTGTAAGCAAAGTGCCAGAAATCTCTTGACTGCTATATTACATTTGAGAAACATCTACCCATTGATTCATTTAACATTTATATCCAGTATGCTGCAGAATCATATTCCCTGGAGATGGGTTGGCTGAATACAAGAGAGAATTTGTCAGCTTCTATTAAATCAAAGATGATTAGCTTCTTTTATGAAGATTGGCTTGCAAAATTAATGCACTAAGATTATTGCAAAGTGGAGCCATAACCAATTTTGTACATGCTAACTCCCAACTATCTACCACTCCCATTCCCAATGAAATATTGTGCCGAAGCTCATCATCCAAGGGTCACTTCCCAAATCTTGCTTTTTATTACCGTATTTAACATATTCCCCTTCAAATGTTAATCCAAGGAAGAAATGTGTTTTGCGAAAGAACTGCAGATGCTGGTTTAAACCGAAGATAGACACAAAATGCTGGAGTAACTCAACGGGACAGGCAGCATCTCTGGATAGAAGAAATGGGTGACTTTTCGGGACTGGGTCTGTAAAATAGAAAAGTTATTGGTTGCTGTATTCCTAATCTGCCCAGATACGCAAGACAATATTTCATCCCCCATTAATACCCAGCAAGCATAGAAAAAGTATGAACAAGTAGTATTGAAAACATAGATTTTTTAGAATAAAAATTGTGACAAAGATTGCAAACTTTAGGTGATATATTTACAAACACAAAGTTTGTTAAGACTAATGGGACTGAAGGGTAATAAATCCCTTGGGCCTGATGGTCTGCATCCCAGGGTCCTCATGGAGGTGGCTCTAGAAATAGTGGATGCATTGGTGATCATTTTCCAATGTTCAATAGATTCAGGATCAGTTCCTGTGGATTGGAGGATAGCTAATGTTATCCCACTTTTCAAGAAAAGAGCGAGAGAGAAAACAGGCAATTACAGACCAGTTAGCCTGACTTCGGTGGTGGGAAAGATGTTGGAGTCAATTATTAAAGAGGCAATAACGGTGCATTTGGATAGCAGTAAAAGGATAAGTCCAAGTCAGCATGGATTTATGAAAGGGAAATCATGCTTGACTAATCTTCTGGAATTTTTTGAGGATATGATAAGTAAAATGGATGAAGGGGAGCCAGTGGATGTAGTGTATCTAGACTTTCAGAAAGCCTTTTATAAGGTCCCGCACGGGAGACTGGTGACTAAAATTAGAGCACATGGTATTGGGTTAGGGCGTTGACATGGATAGAAAATTGGTTGGCAGACAGGAAGCAAAGAGTAGGAGTAAACGGTTTCTTTTCAGAATGGCAAGCAGTGGCGGGTGGAGTGCCGCAAGGCTCGGTGTTGGGGCCGCAACTGTTTACCATATATATTAATGATTTGGAACAGGGAATTAGAAGCAACACTAGCACGTTTGCGGATGACACAAAGCTGGATGGCAGTGTAAACTGTGAAGAGGATGTTAGGAGGTTGCAGGGTGACCTGGACAGGTTGAGTGAGTGGGAAGATGCGTGGCAGATACAGTATAATATAGATAAATGTGAGGTTATCCATTTTGGCAGCAAAAACAAGGAGGCAATTATCTCAATGGTGTTAGGTTAGGTAAGGGGGAAGTGCAGTGAGATCTGGGTGTCCTTGCACACCAGTCACTGAAAGTTGGTGTGCAGGTACAGCAGGCAGTGAAGAAAGCTAATGGAATGTTGGCCTTCATAACACAGTAAAGAAGGCACAGCAGAGACTCCACTTCCTGAGGATCCTCAGGAAAACCAACCTGCAGGAGAAGCTCATGTTGTCCTTCTATCGCTGCTCCATCGAGAGTGTGCTGGCATACTGTATAACCACATGGTATGCCAGCTGCTCAGAAAAGGACAGGAAGGCCCTTCAGAGGGTCATCACGACGGCCCAGAAGATCATCGGCTGCTCACTGCCCTCCCTGGAGCACCTGTTCAGCCTACGCTGCCTCAGTAGAGCAGGCAAAATAATAAAAGATCCATCCCACCCCGGCCACCGTCTGTTTGTTCATCTGCCCTCTGGTCGACGTTTCAGGTCGATCAAATCCCGAACAAACAGACTTAAGAACAGTTTTTACCCCAGGGCCATACGAGAACTGAACACTACCTTTGCACTAGGCAACACCGTTAAAAAATCTTGTACTTAATATAATTGTATTTATGTATTTATTTGTTTTTGCATTTATTGCATATATGTTTGTACGCACCGTCTGGATTGGCTATTTTTTAATTTCGTTGTACTCGTTGCAATGACAATAAATGAATATTATTATTATCATTATTATTATATTATTATTATTATTATTATTATTAAGAGGATTTCAGTATAGGAGTAAAGAGGTTCTTCTGCAGTTGTATAGGGCCCTGGTAAGACCACATCTGGAGTATTGTGTACAGTTTTGGTCCTAATTTGTGGAAGGACATCCTTGTAATTGAGGCAGTGCAGCGTAGGTTCACGAGATTGATCCCTGGGATGGCGGGACTGTTTTATGAGGAAAGATTGAAAAGACTAGGCTTGTATTCACTGGAGTTTAGAAAGATGAGATGGGATCTTATGAAAACATATAAAATTATAAAAGGACTAGACAAGCTAGATGCAGGAAAAATGTTCCCAATGTTGGGCGAGTCCAGAACCAGGGGCCACAGTCTTAAAATAAAATGGAGGCCATTTCAAACTGAGGTGAGAAAAAACTTTTTCACCCAGAGAGTTGTGAATTTCTGGAATTCTCGGCCACAGAGGGCAGTGGAAGCCAAAACACTGGATGGATTTAAGAGAGAGTTAGATAGAGCTCTAGGGGCTAGTGGAATCAAGGGATTATGGGGAGAAGGCAGGCACGGGTTATCGATTTGGGACGATGAGCCATGATCACAATAAATGGCAGTGCTGGCTCGAAGGGTCGAGTGACCTCCTCCTGCACCTACTTTCTATGTTTCTATGTTTCTAAATTTTTAATAGTTTGGAATTACATGTTAAAGTTTTGAACATATCCATGGGTAATCGTAATCTATCTGAGCAAGAATCCCGAAAGTACAACTGCCTGAATTCTGAATATTTATCGTCAACTCTTCTGGAGCAGTGAAAGATCAGAGGATTGAAAAGTAGACTTGGGCAGATGGGTGAGGAAGGAAGAACACAGCCATACCAAAGTAAGGCACCGATTATAAACCATGCCTCCTTTACACGCGCTGCATATAAATGATCTGGAAATAAATATTGATAAGTTAGTTAGCAAGTTTGCAGACAGCAGCAAGATTGCTGGAGTTGCAGACAGTAGGATGTAAATCAACTGCAGAAATGGGCGGAAAAATGACAGGTGGAGTTTAACCTGAGGTGTTGCACTTTGGGAGCTCAAATGTATGAGAAAGCATAGAAGTGCAGAGGGATCTTGGGGTCCTGATCCACAGCTCCGAAAAGTGGCAACACAAGTAGATAAGAGTGGCAAAGGCGACGAATGGTATGTCCACATTATCTGGTCCTGGCATTGAGTACGAGGGTCAGAAAGACATAATGTAGCTTTGTAGGACATTGGTTAGGCCATATTTGGAGTATTGTGTGCAGTTCTAGTCACCCTATTACAGGAATGATGTGGAAGCTTTGGAGAGGATGCAAGAAGTTTTCCAGAATGCTGCCTGGATCAAGAAGAAGCAAGGAGAGATTGGACAGACTTTGATTGTTTTTTGTTAGAATGCCAGAGTTTGAGGGGTAACTTGATGGAAGTATATAACATTATGAGAGACATAAATGGGGTAGTCAGTCAGAACCTTTTCCCCAGGATGGAAATGTCAAAGACCCGAGGACATAGCTTTAAAGATGACAGGGGCAAAAGGAAAGATTTTTTTTCTAAACAATCATAAGGCAGCAGATGCCTGGAATGCATTGCTATGGGTACTGGTGGGTGGAGAAATGATAAAGATGTTCAACAGACTAACAGATAAGCTTATGGAAATGCAGGGAATCCAAGGAAATGGATCATATACAAATAGCTGAGATTAGTTTAATGGGGCATCATGTTTGGCACAGACAAATTGGGCTGAAGGGCTGTGCTTTATGTTTTATATAATTACACATTAAAATAATAAAAATGCTACAACAATTTCATTATGATGTAAAAACTATAAAATTAGGTAATGGAATTAAAAAATTGACTGCAAAATTAATAGAAATGAGTGATCATAGAAATAGCATTACTGTCATTACAATTTAAGTATATATATATATACAGTCTGAAGAAGGGTCTCGACCCAAAATGTCACCCATTCCTTCTCTCCCGAGATGCTGCCTGACCTGCTGAGTTACTCCAGCATTTTGTGAATAAATTGATTTGTACCAGCATCTGCAGTTATTTTCTTATATATATATATATATAGATATATATATAGTATTTTATTATCTTGACAAAGTTAGAAGCATTTAAGTTTGAAAACTAAATTACATTGCTACTTTTCTATTTTAACAAAATATTAGATACATCACAGAATTTTTTCAAATGCATGAAAAAAAATCTCAGGATTTTTTTTTTCTGGATGTACTTTGGACTGTGCCCAAGTCTTTGCACAGCTGAAAGTGCGATCACTTCCTCTTCAAGGCTTTTCAAACAGTACATCATATTGTTCAGTTTATCAAAGCAGCGTTAGACTTGCCAGGGTCCTGAACAGCAAATGATGTGCTTTCCTGTTATTGCGTTGTTGGCATTCCTGTAATGAGACATTGCTTTGCCCTTGTCTGTTTTATTCATTATCCAAAATACAAGGAACTTGATGCGATACTTCCTTGAAAAGGACTAAAATATTGATTTATGATTGAACAAATTAATGTAAGTGGTCACAAAATAAAGTGCAACTAGTTTAAATTACAGTTTATTTAATGACAGTGTATGCACATCTAACACAAAAAGAGTAATTCCCTTTAGAATCCAGTGTAGGTTTGTGCATTATCTCAGTTTTATCATCCATTTCTTCACAATTATTTTGTAATAATTTACAAGAAAGTCATTCAGTCTCACATCACTCGGTATTAAGAAATGCTTCATGAGTAACAGCTATTCTGTTTTCACTGCTTAAAAACACTCCTTCGCTACACCAGAACGGATTGGGAGCTTTTACTGCAGAATTAGATCATAGTTGATCTGCTGCCTAAAATCCATTTTCATAGCTGATCCCCTTCTCTGGAAATACATAACACAACCTTGAGTGTATAAAATAACACAGAAAATAACTCAGAATCTAAATTTCCCTTTACCAAAGTCTTAAATGGACAACTCCCTATCTTGAAACAATACCCCCAAAATCTGGATTCTCCACCTTGAAGCAACTTCTCACTATATCTTGCATCAACCCCATTCAGAATTTTGCACATCTTTGTGAGATTCTCTCATTCACTGGGGTTTAGTAGAATGCCTGCTTCAAGCGATCTTTAAAGGATAACCACACATCTGGGGAATCCATTTAATGAATCCAAATCAAAGAAATAACAAGGCAAGTATAATATTGGCAAGTATATATATTTTTTTAATGTAAACCTGCGTCTGTAGTTCCTTGTTTCTCCATATTATTGGTATGGTATAATGTCCAAAATTGTACCAAGGTGGCTCAGCTAAAGACTGCTTTTTTCCTTGTGCAGAAAATACAAAGACAAAAGGAAAAGTTTAAAAATACACTCCTCACATTTCTAAGTATTTTGCTCCATGACATGCAGAGTTCTGCCTATTTTGAGTCCTTGCATATTATGAAATCATGTTAATTTAATTTCCCGAACAGCCACACGCAAACAACAGTTCACCTGCGGCACCTTAGGGGCACAATCCAACAGTGGTATCTGTACCAGTAGGTCCACTTGCAGTGCACGAGTGGACTTCAGGCAAACATTAGCTTCCACGTTTCCAATTCTCAGCCTGGATACTGCTTGTTGAGCCAGCACCCACTTAAATCTGGTGAGCATACATTCAGACAACTGGGAGAAATATGTCCGAGAGATGAATAAAACGGAGCATTTGTTTTAAATATTAAATTTAGTAGAAATTATTTTAATTGTTAGAGACAAAGAGTGAGATTTTGTTTGAACCTTGAGCCTTTTAATATCTTAAACTTTATTTTTTGGCAAATCCCGTGTTTGCAAATGTCAAATACGTTCTCAACCATTCAGTTTGATAGCCAGCAAGCCCCGACGATGAATATAGAGATCTTAATATAGAGATATAGCATGGTACAGGCCCTTCAGCCCACACCGACCATCGGTCACCCATTCACATTACTTCCACATTATCTCACCTTCTCATCCACTCCCTACAGATTCAGTGCAATTTAATTTACAGGGGCCGATTAATCTAGTGCTTCTTTGGGATGCGAGATGAAACCAGAGCACCCAGAGGAAACCCACGCAGTCACATGGAGAATGTACAAACTCCACACAGACAGCACCCGAGGTCAGGATCGAACCCAGGTATCCAGCCAGCACAGTGAGGCAACTGCTCTCTGAGCTGTGCCACTGTGACTTGTCAAAGTCATACTGAGAGTGCAGGAAGCATTGCACGCTGAGACAGCGTTCCCTCACTGAAGTGCTGACAGCTGGTTTAGGCAATAAACCCAACAGCTTTAGACACAGGCAGCTGAAGATAAAGCTCCTGTAATGGCAGGAATTGGCTTAGCACAGATATCTTGAAGGGTTAATGGGCTGGAGTAGAACATTAGATTTGGTATTGCAGTCAAAATGGAATTGTTATCCACAACCATTAGTTTTATACAGTATGTCTATATCAAAAAAGGACACCAAGTGCCAGAGTAACTCAACGGGTCAGGCAGCATCTCTGGAGAACATCTCTGGTGATGTTTTGGGTCAAGACCTTTTTTCAGATAATGTAGAGGTGGGAAGAGAAGAAAGCGGGAAAAGGGGAGAGGCAGGACAAAGTGTTGGAGGTCGATTAGGCAAGGGTGGGGGTGGGGGGGGGGGGTGTGGTGGGGTTGATAAGCAGATGGTTGGAAGAAAAGCCAGAGATAAGAAAGGAAGGTGTGAGATAGGTCTGATTGGTCTCTTTCAATGCTTTCCCACGCTCAGAGGTGCTACGGTGCCTTGGTATTGCAGAGGAAGTACAAAATCTGGCTCAAAGTTGAGCTATACAATTTCATTCCCTGTCACAGACTCTGCCCTTCTGCATCTGGAGATTGTTGGATGTGTATCTGAAAGCTGGTGATAAGCCCTGGTGACAGCATAGAATTTGAAAACAATATCGTCGATCATAAGCTGAAAATATACTCTTGCAGAGGGGACAGGTTGGCAGTAGGGTTGAACACAGGGCCTCAGTAAATAGGATTCCTTTTATGCAAATTCAATCACCAGAAGATAAAAGGGTTCCACCCAATATCTTGAACATTTGTGATGTGATGCCCCTACTCAAAGCTGTAATTGAGGAAGGCAAGTGTGCCAAATACCTTCTTCACCACCCCATCAACCTGTGTTGCCACTTCCAAGGAACTCTATATTATTACCACTGGGTCTGTGTTCATCAACACCCTCCCAGGCCCTACCGTTCAGTACATATGCTCTGCCCTGGTTTAAGTTCCCAAAATGAATCACTTCACACTTGTTCTAGTTGAACTTCATCTGCCATTCCTTAGCCAACTTCCCCAGCTCATCTCAAGTCAGCTATAATTGTAGAAAACCTTTGCCACACTCCACTATTCCATCAAGTTTGGAGCCATCCAATTAGCTCCTTCAGTGACAGACTCCTTCACCCCAAGTGTGTGAAGGAGAGATATCAGAGGTCCTTCCTTCCCACTGCTGTGAGACTGCACAACCAGCGCTACTCCCAGCAGACCAGTCAACAGTAACAATAAAGTAAATGATGACAATTATCCTTATCTGTATTTTTATTTATAATGAATGTCTCTTGCTATCAACTTTGCTGCTGTAACACTGCAAATTTCCCCAGTGTGGGACAAATAATGGAATATATTATTATCTACAATCTTGCTATTCATGCCAACTACCTTCTCATCCAAATCATTCATAAAGAAGATAAACAACAGTGAACTCAGCACAGAACCCTGATAAGGGCAGATGTAGACCAAAATGTTGAATTAAACTTCCCAGTTCAAAAATGTGGCCACGTTTTTGTTTGAGCAAACAGTTATAGTTTATTTACATATTCCTGGCGAGATCCCAAAATGAAACTCCATAACTCTCCTCCTGGAATTGCTACACACCTTTTAATCCTGTTTTCCTCTGACTATTCTATGGTTCTTTGAATTGGGAAAGTCACCAGTCCTAATCCTCACGTTCACTTCTTGCCCCATAAGTTTACAAACGTATCTCACATCAGACTCGGCAGTCCAATTGGACCATACTTGTCATGTGTCTCTGATTATAAGATCATTAGGGTTAGGAGTAGAATTGGGCCATTCGGCCCATCAAGTCTACTCCACCATTCAATCACGGCTGACCTATCTCTCCCTCCTAACCCCATTCTCCTTCCTTCTCCCCATAACCTCTGACACCTGTACTAATCAAGATCAATTTGCAATATCACATCCCAAGTACATCTTTGAGGTCGGTTAGACAAGACTTTCGAAAAAAATGCATTACCTATCATTCAGGGCCATTTCAATCTTATGGACTAAATTAAACCATCTTCATTATTGTTCAGGCTGACAGATTTGTAGATACCAGTTGCACCTATTACTCAGTGATGGAGACTACTTTTGCTCTTTGCTGTCAGATGGAATAATCTTCACTACTCATTCCATTAAAAGCGACCATCTGTATTTACACCTCTCTTACCCGGACATCCTTGAGGACTGAGTGCTACACTCTTCTAACCCGGACATGCAGCTTAAACATCTGGGATTATCAATGTCAAAAACATTACAGCAAAAAGGTTTCAGCCCGACTACAGCTGAGCCAAATTATAAGCAGAGACATTAGGGGGTTCACAGAAGTGTTATCAAACAGCATTTGGCACGTGATGTGATAACAGGATAAATTATGGAAGGGTTTCAAAGCAGAGAGAGTGTTCCAGGGCTTGGAATTTTGGCAGCTGAAGCCAGCCACCATGAAATTATTAGAATCAGCAAGGCACATATAGCTGGAATTGGAGTAATCTTGGGAATTATGGGATGTTATAAATATAGGGCTAAGCATTTTGCTATCAAAAAACAATGTAGGCCTGAGATATAGTTGGATGAATGAACCTTGATATGAGCTGCAAATGAATGGCAGAGGTTTGGATGAGATTCAGTTTACACAGAGCTTCTCCCTATTCATTCAGCTCCTTTCCTTGCATTTATGCCTCTGGTACTTACTTTAGAGATACAGAGTGGAAACAGGCCCTTAGGCCCACTGAGTCCACACCAACCAATGATCGCCATACATTAGTTCCATCCTGCACATTGGGACAATTTACAGAAGCTAATTAACATATATACATGTTTGGAATGCGAGATGAAACCAGAGCAACCGGACAAAACCCACGCAGTCACAGGGAGAACATACAAACTCCTTACAGACAGTACCCACAGTCAGGATTGAACCCGGGTCTCTGGCGCTCTAAGGCAGCAACGCTGCCTCTGTGCCACTATGACGCCCTATGCAGTTGGCCTCAATAAAATTCACAGTGCCTCTTTCCAAAAGATAAAAATAGAAACATGGCACCATTGTCTCCCATTATGAAATTTGGAATATTAAGCACATGACAACATGTTTCCTTCTTTGAGTCTTTGTTGTGAACTAAATATAGGAGCCCACAAGTATAATGTGATTAAACGTTCACTATTAATCTCAAGCAATCCAACTCAGAAGTCGCAGTGTGACCTATTTCAAAATATATGTTGCGCAGGTTTATTCATCAGTAGACAATGTAATGACTGAAAAATAATTACATTTACTAACAAAGTACACTGCAGCAACATGCAGTGGCATTGCAAGCTGCACATTGATTTCATTCTAAACTAGCCCAGAAATGATTAAACTCAGATCAATTTATTTTTACATGATAGACACAGAAGATTGAAGATAAATCATACCTTTATTTCTTGCAACTGAATTTACTGGTTTACGGATAGTAATGCAAGTTCAAGACAAATCTAAGAGGCAAGGAATGGCCTCTAATCAACTAATCAGTTGAGAGCCATGTGACCTGGACTCCAAAGTGGGGAGCATATGTTTCAAAGCAAAGTTACATATGACAAACACTGGCTTCTCTATTCCACTGTACAGACAGCACTGAACCCAGGATAGAACCCAGGTCTCTGGTGTTGTAAGGCAGCAACTCTATCACGGCACCAGGAACAGCTTTGACAGCTGGCAAGCATGGAGTTGGGCCCTCATCCACTGTGAAGCCCATTCTGTTAGTACAAATAGCTGGTGCACTGCGAGAGGTCTTGCACTAATGAGCTGGAAGTCCGTGCCCAGGACGATGCAACAAGGAACTCTGTGGTCGAAGGGCAAGCAATCTCAGGATTAATTAATCTACTCAAATTAAAATCACAATTTCCCAAGGTGAATCAGTACCATGCCAAAATAACTTTTGGGGAGGGCTAGAAATAAACAAAATGTACTTGTTATACCTTGCAACTGATGTTTCCTTTATTATAGAGGAAATCTATTGGTGACAAACTCTTCCTTTCTATATATGGTTCTGAATCGGAGGAAAATTTTGTCTATGAACAGCAACTATTTCCTCATTTTAGACAGATGCAGCGCGTTTCGGCCGACTGAGTCCACGCCGACCAGTGATCACCCCATACACTGGCACTATCTACACACTCGAGACAATATGCAATCTTTTTACTGAAGCCAATTCACCTGAAAACCTGTACGTCTTTGGAGCGTTAGAGGAAACTAGAGCACCTAGAGAAAACCCACACAGTCTCAAGGAGAACATACAAACTCCTTATAGACTGCACCTGTAGTCAGGATCAAACCCGGATCTCTGGTGCTGTAAGGCAGCAACTCTATCACTGTCTCACCCACACCAAAATTAAAAATACTTATTTTCAAGGCTTGATTGCTGCCAGACATTACTAGAAAGGATAAAAACGTAAGTACTCAAGCAAATTTTGTATATGTATTTAGGTCCGGAGAACATCATCATTCCAGTTATTATGATGACAATGGAAACGATTGATAGGCAAGGACATGTAGCCAAATCCATTATTCTTGTAACGCTACCTGGAAAGCTTCACAAACGACTCAAATGTAAATTCAATAGCCTGTCAATATTATTATTTCATGGTCAACATTAAAATATCTTTCTAAATTACAGTTCATGAATATTTGATAGCGAGTTAATATGCAAATCATTTATTGCATTCAGTACAAACTGTCTTCACTAAGTAATGAATACTCTAGGCTTTATAAAACAAGGAACTGTTTCCCCCTCCCCCTCCCCGGCACCTCCCTAAAATAAGTCTGAAGAAGGGTTCCAACCCAAAACGTCACCTATCCATGCTCTCCAGATATGCTGCCTTACCTGCCGAGTTACTCCAGCATATTGTATCTTTTTTTGTAAACTAGCATCTGCAGTTTTTCGTTTCTACAAATGCTGATACAAATGAAGACAAAACGCTGGAGACACTTTGCAGGTCATCTCTGGATAGGTGACGTTTTGGGTCGGGATCCTTTTTTAGACTGAAGGATTCCAACCTGAAACATCACCTATCAATATTCTCCGGAGATGCTGACTGTCTGTCCAAGTTACTTCAACAATTTGTGACTCTAGGCTTTGCATTATCTTACCAAAATAACTTTTACCCACTGCTCCCCAAGCTTGATGACACAGCTTACGGTGATTGCCATGCTTTACATGACACAGTTATTGTGGAGTTGGAATTTAACTAAGTTTACCCATGTATCATTGGCAGTGCTAATTATAATCCAATATTATACGATCATGAGTCAGAAGTCAACCAGTTTTAGATCCCTTCTCAATTTTTGTCTAGAATTCAGCAAGTTCCTCTCCTACACAATTTTAGATTCCCTTGAAGAGCTTCTTTTTTATCTTCTTCTACGAAGTGAAGATGCATGCAAAACATTGAACGCATTATTCCCTGCAACTGCCACTAATATGCCCAAGTTATACTTTATTACTATCTTTTCAAAACAAATTGCTGCTACTCTCTTGGTATTTCTTGTACAGTTCACATCCCCTTATTTCAGATTTCCCGACTTAAACGATATGTTGCTTCAAGTACGAGTTCACTTGCATTTTGCAAGCCATTTACAGCAACATCCCAGAGCCTCCTGTCTTGTTTGCTGTCTTGTTTATCTACATGAGACTCATGTCCATTAGGCGAACACAGTAATCTTGCAATATAAGTGCGGCACGGTGGCGCAGTGGTAGATTTGCTGCCTTACAGCGAATGCAGCGCCGGAGACTCAGATTCGATCCTGACTATGGGCGCCATCTGTACGGAGTTTGTACGTTCTCCCCTTGACCTGCGTGGGTTTTCTCCGAAATCTTCGGTTTCCTCCCACACTCCAAAGACATACAGGTTTGTAGGTTAATTGGCTGGGCAAATGTAAAAATTGTCCCTAGTGTGTGTAGGATAGTGTTAATGTGCGGGGATCGCTGGGTGGCGCGGACCCGGTGGCCCGAAGGGCCTGTTTCCGCGCTGTATCTCTAAATCTAAAGTCACACTTCAGACCAGATTATTGTGATAATTTGTGCATCATCATCATCATCATCAAAGTTTGCCAAACTTTAATTTAAAACCCACAATGTTCCAGCCACTAGGACTAACATCCTCATCATGATGACCAAAACATGCAGCATTTCCACAGGAATTAAAAAAGATGGTTATCTACTAACATGGACAATGCCACTGCTCCAGCAAGATATATTTTAAAATGACATCCAGTATTGTGTGGAGTCTGCACGTTCTCCCCAGCAATGCACCTTCATAGCCAAAGACATGTTGTTTAATTGGAAACTGCATGTTGCCCCGAGGATACAGTAGGTGGCTGGTGGGGGAACAGGGAGAATTATTTTTGGGCATGCTAGAACAGGTTGAAAGGAAATAAAAAGGGGAATAGGATTGCACAAAGAGCCACCATCGATGGGTGAATGGCTTCTTATGTCATAAGGAAAAATGAACTTTAAACGAAACACCATAGACTAAATAATGAACAAGAAAAAAAATCTTTAAAATAGTGCTCGCAAGGAAACTTGCCGCTGTTTACTGTTCACACATTACTTTCTTTTAACACTTGCGTAAATCATATAAAAGGAGAACTGAAATGTTCATTTAAACCCAGTGATGAGATACTCAGATCTATTAAAATGATATGCAAGGTTTGATGTTTTGAAGGTGTTTCAGTACAGATAGAAATGGATGGTTTGATATTGTCAGTTTTGTTTTAACACAATAATTATTTTAAGGAAGGATTGTACAGTCAAGATACAATGAAAATGAGGAAGTGGCCACTGATGCAATATCAGATAGGTTGGCTTTAGATCTGCAGCAATCATTGGAGGACTTCCCCAGAGAAAAACCCTTTGCTGTTTCAATGATCTGCTTGAATTAGATAATAGAAGAATAAGTTCTTCAGAACTTAACAGCAGTTGCATCAATTTACAACTTATTAAGCAGTCTAACTCATAATACAATCTTTGTTACAACAGGACTGGAGCTTGTGCAGGCAAATTGCATTTTTGCCACACTAGATCACATATGAATTGCCCAAAGGTGCCTTCTGAAACAGGAGATAAAATGGGCATTCACCATTTGATCTGCAGTGGCACAATTTCCATGCCCCATTATCAACATCCCAGAAGCCACCACTGACCAGAATCTGAACTGAACTCAATAGACAATAGACAATAGACAATAGGTGCAGGAGTAGGCCATTCAGCCCTTCGAGCCAGCACCGCCATTCAATGCGATCATGGCTGATCACTCTCAATCAGTACCCCGTTCCTGCCTTCTCCCCATACCCCCTCACTCCGCTATCCTTAAGAGCTCTATCCAGCTCTCTCTTGAAAGCATCCAACGAACTGGCCTCCACTGCCTTCTGAGGCAGAGAATTCCACACCTTCACCACCCTCTGACTGAAAATGTTCTTCCTCATCTCCGTTCTAAATGGCCTACCCCTTATTCTTAAACTGTGGCCCCTTGTTCTGGACTCCCCCAACATTGGGAACATGTTATCTGCCTCTAATGTGTCCAATCCCCTAATTATCTTATATGTTTCAATAAGATCCCCCCTCATCCTTCTAAATTCCAGTGTATACAAGCCCAATCGCTCCAGCCTTTCAACATACGACAGTCCCGCCATTCCGGGAATTAACCTAGTGAACCTACGCTGCACGCCCTCCATAGCAAGAATATCCTTCCTCAAATTTGGAGACCAAAACTGCACACAGTACTCCAGGTGCGGTCTCACCAGGGCCCGGTACAACTGTAGAAGGACCTCTTTGCTCCTATACTCAACTCCTCTTGTTACGAAGGCCATCATTCCATTGGCTTTCTTCACTGCCTGCTGTACCTGCATGCTTCCTTTCATTGACTGATGCACTAGGACACCTAGATCTCGTTGAACTCCCCCTCCTCCTAACTTGACACCATTCAGATAATAATCTGCCTTTCTATTCTTACTTCCAAAGTGAATAACCTCACACTTATCTACATTAAACTGCATCTGCCATGTATCCGCCCACTCACACAACCTGTCCAAGTCACCCTGCAGCCTTATTGCATCTTCCTCACAATTCACACTACCCCCCAACTTAGTATCATCTGCAAATTTGCTAATGGTACTTTTAATCCCTTCGTCTAAGTCATTAACTCAGCACATCTACACGAGCAGAGCAGGTCTGGGTAAACTGGAACAGGTAGTTTGACTTCCATCACCAGCCCAAAGCCTGTACACAATCTACAGACTTAACTCTGGGGTCAGGTAAGATGATCAGGCACTCACCACTAAGATGGATTCAACAGTAAAGTAAACAGACACTATAATTCCAGAGCAATTCAAAAATTTGTACACTTTCGACTGGACTCAGCAGCCATCCCAACTATCACTGGGTACTCTTTCAGTGATGTACGAATTCCTGGATGCTGTGCCACTTCGAGTTGGCAGTCTTATTTTCAAAAAGAATATTGAGCTCCCGACATCTGCAAGTCACTTTGTGAATTATAAAGTTGGTGCAATGATCCACATCTGGCACCATGCACACAAGACTGATTTGCTAAGATTACTTCCAGAAAAGTCATATGCCCAAAAGAAAATGCAAACAGATTGCACATTTATTAGAATGAGACGCTCCTACTTCACGGCTCTGTGAAACTGCAAGACACAACAGTAACTTTCACTGTAAGCAACTTTATAAATAGCTTAAATATCTATTTTTGCAAAGAGAGTTTCAATTTTAAAGTTGTGTTTGATATACCATCATCGGGTGTGCATTGATATTTTCCCTTTTCAATAAAAAGAGACCACTCTGCAAATCTCACAAATTACACATTCACTATTGCAATTAAGTCAAATGTTTGTAATGTGAAATATTCCTTTTACGCTCCTCAATAATTTTTTGCCTGCACAGTGCACAATGCTTTTCTACTGATGCAAAGAGGCTGCAGCGAATACAGCAACAACATTACTCCACGTGCAACAATGATGTACATTCACGACTGGCACATTTCTTGTCTGCAGACGCAAGCCTTAAACAGAGGGTGAATTTGTATGCCATCAGTAAGTAATCTGTTCATTTCGACCTGGTCAAACACCATGATGTCAGGGGCAGCAGCTGTGATCTGATCTTACTGAAAGTCCCAACCCCATCTTTCTTGGTCTAAAGTACTTTGTTCTCCTTTGGCGGGCTGTTCCGACCTCCACAGTCGTAGATACTTACCTGTCACAATGACCTCACCTCCACTGTTGGAGGCACCACTTGCCCATCCATTTACTCATCCGCTCCTGAGTGCAGAGGCACAACAACGTACCACAAATGCACTGAACATGGTTTTGCTTTTCATGCACAATTATAGGAAGGCAGGTCAGGGTCAGCAACTCTAACTAATGTGCACGATGCTTTGCTTTCCATGTGCAACAGAAAACTGGTTTCTGTTGAATGTTTTTGAATCTGAACAAGTCCTTCTTGCAGCACCCTTTGAATGGATGTTTGTGTGCAGGAGAATTCCTATACCTAAACAATTAGAAATGCATACATGAAACATAAACAACAATCCTCGAGTCTATTTACTGCAGATCTGATCTCTGAACCTGCATGCCAAATCTCAATAAGTAGAGGGCCTCTCACACATTCCAACACTTCTGAAGACAATTTCCAGTAACAATCCCAGTTTTATTATTTGAAGACTTCAATAATGTGCAGTTATTTATCCATTAACTTTTTGTCCTCAAATATCCTGCTACTCTGTATTTGCAGGAACTTGTACGCAATGCA
Organism: Rhinoraja longicauda; assembly: GCF_053455715.1. Classification (NCBI taxonomy): domain Eukaryota; kingdom Metazoa; phylum Chordata; class Chondrichthyes; order Rajiformes; family Arhynchobatidae; genus Rhinoraja; species Rhinoraja longicauda. The sequence goes on along the minus strand of NC_135968.1, from coordinate 27,229,976 downwards.
CAAAATAGCACATACTTTTCAATGAATTACAAAGTCAAACCTGTTATTTAGCATGCAACCCTGCCATGCTTCAACCAGCCTCTCCTCTGTTCCTGCTTTTTCTTCCTCCCCCCTCCCTCCCCAGGATTTAACACAAGGGGCTTAACACAAAACATCACCTATCCATGTTCTCCAGAGATGCTGCCTGACCTGCTGAGTTACTCCATGTCAAACACCGGCAGATGGAACTAGATAAAGGCATCTTGGTTGTCATGGACTAATTGGACCAAAAGACCTGGTCCCATGCTGGTGGAGGAAACCCATGCAGTTGCAGGGAGAACTTGCAAACTCCACATAGCCAGCACCAGAGTGTGTAGGGAGTAAGAAAGTAGCATAACATAGAAGTAATGTGAATAGGTGATCGATGGTCGGTGTGGACTCGGTGGGCTGAAGGGCCTGCTTCCACACTGTATCTCTAATCTAAACTAAGCACTATGCCTCTAGGTGGCTTAATTCTTTTAAGAATTTAAAGATCAGAGAGGCCATCAGAGATCACCATTTACTGTTGCCTGCATTCACAGTGAAGCTGCTCCCATTTAATCAAATGGTGTGGCTGAGGGCAGCACTGTGGCACAGCGGTAGAGTTTCTGCTTTACAGTCCCAGAGATCCGGGTTCGATCCCGACTATGGGTGGTGTCTGTACGGAGTTTGTACGTTCTCCCTGTGACCACTTGGGATGCTCTGGTTTCCTCCCACATTCCAAAGACGTACAAATTTGTAAGATAATTGGTTTCAGTAGGTTGCAAAATTGTCCCTAGTGTGGAGGATAGTGTCTATCTATGGGTGATCACGTGGGCCAATGGGCCTCTTTCCATGCCCTATCTGTATCTCTCGTCTAAAGGAGAGATTGCTGAGGAACACCAGGGCAACTCATGCAGGAGGAGAAGATTCACAGCCAGAGATGGGAGAAAAACCAACCAAGAACAATCTGACCAAGCTGCACAATAATCATGGGCTTTAGATGTGGAGAGTGGAGCCATCACCATGAGAGGCCACAGGTACCTTGCAGAGGACGAGAATGCAAAGCGTGCCATGATCTCGAACAACATCAATAGATATCAGCAGTTCAATGACTCGTGTGCCGGCAATGTCTACTTGAAAACTAGGTTAAGTGAACACTTCTAGGTCTCTTCCATTGTCAGACTGAGGCTGAACACAAATTGGAGAACAGCATCCCATATTTCGCTTGGGCACCTTCCAGCGCAGTGGTATGAATAATGATTTCTTAAACTGTCTTTCTATTCCTCCCCCACCCAAGTCGCACTAGCTTCTCGTTTTCACCCAGCGAGCAGCTAACAATGGCCTGTTTCCTTTATCATCGTTACTTTTTTTGCATTCATTCATTGGTTCTTTATCTCCATACATCCTCGTCTATATCTCTCATTTCCCTTATCCCTAACTAGACTGAAGAAGGGGCTCGACCCGAAACATTACCCATTCCTTCTCTCCAGAGATGCTGCCTGTCCCACTGAGTTACTCCAGCTTTTTGTGTCTAACTTCAGAAGTAATCCCTACTTTCATTTACAAAGTTAGCTCCCCAAGCTCCTATATAATATTAATCTCAGCATATACGTGCCTACAAGAGGGTTTATTTCTCTGCTCTGTACTACTCCTTCAGAGTTGTAAACATCTATCAAATCACCCTGCAGTTTTATTTACGATATAGAAAACAATGACAGGAAATAATTAGAAAATGTCACATTTATCATCAGCCCAACTTACTAGCCATAGACTATGAAGTCCCTTGTGAAAAAATAATAATATAGGTGGGTTTTACTGCAGGGCAATGATAAAAGTGAGCTGCGAGTCTCCCAGAGAAAAAGTAACCATGGATTGAACACTGAATATATAGGATACAGCACAGAAACAGGCTCTTTGGCCCACCGAGTCCAAGCTGATCATCAACCACTCATTAACACCGGTCTAATCTAACTTTATTCTTTCCATATTGTTATCGATTCCCCAAATTATACCACTCACCTGCACACAAGGGGCAATTTACAGGGCCAATAAACCAACCAACTCACAGGGTTTTTAGGATGAGAGCCGGAGGAAACCCGTGCAGTTGCAGGGAGAGCGTGAAAACACCACACAGGCTGCACCCGAGGTCAGGATCAAACCGGTATCTCTGGCACTGAGAGGCAGCAGCTCCAAAAGCTATTCCACTGGGCTGCTCAGTACAGTGGCTGAAGACGTCAGAAGTTAGAATGGGCCACCAATATTATAGGTTCTTAAAAAAAAATCTTGTGGTTATTCTGTTGATAATTAACAGCACTTCTAACCTTCACAGATCTCCAGGTCAGCACACACATTTATGGAATTCCAAGGGGAGGTTATATTTCAGATTTTATATAGCATCAGAACTGGTGCTCTCACAGAAGAAATGGTTGCGACAGGAAGGCATTATTCAGGCTGGATATCTGTGACCGGTGGAGTTCCATAGGGATCATGTTCGGACTTCTGATGTTTGTGATGTGCATAAATGACTTGGATGTAAATGCAGATGGCTTTGTTTGCAGGTTTTCAGACAACACTAAGAATCGTGACATTGCAGAGTGAGGCAGGCTGTCAAATTACAAAGTGAGATATAGATCAGCTACAAAAATAGGCTGAGAAATGGCAGGAGGAGTTTAATCCAAGCAAGAGTGAGGCTTTGCACTTTTGGAGGTCGAATGCAAGGGCAATTTATATGGCTGACGGCAAGAACCTTCACAGCAATGATGTACAGAGGGATTATGGGGTCCAAGTACGTAACTCTTAAAATGGCAACACAAGTGGACATAGTGGCAAAGGTGGGGTATGGTATGCTCACCTTCATTGGTTGGGGCATTGAATACAGGAGTCAGGAAGTCATGATGCAGCTCTCCAAGACTTCGGTTAGGCCACATTTGGAGGGCAAGGATCATGTGTAGGCAGATGAGATTTATTCATCTCAGCGTAATGTTCTGCACAGACATTGTTGGTTGAAGGACCTGTTCCCCTGCTGCACTTTTCTATGTTCCATCTCCTTATAATATAATATTTGTCGTTTATTTCAAATGCCTCCTGTGCATCAAGTGACATTTCTCCACTATAAAAGTGTTATGGAACAAACCACAGTTTATACCCACAGCATTAATCATGTCGGTTAATTTGTTACAGGAAATAAATACATATCTTTATTAATTTGTTTACAAAGGGCAGTTAGCATGTCAGTTGACTTTGTGATGGCAATGTTTTTGACACTTGGTTGATAAACTGAAAAATAACTGGCAGTGTAATTTCCTGACATCTGGTGCGTGTTCAAGAGTCCAGAACATCAAATGACTAATATCTACCACAATAAAAAAAAACTGAAAGGGAAATGTTTTCAGCGCTATGGGGAAAGGGCAGGGACTACAATAGTTTCAGCAGCTCTCTCAAAATCCCAGCATGAAACTACGCCAAATGCTCTTCCACGATGCTGTGACCTCTTGTCCAACATTACATCATTTAAAACACAAGTTTGTTTAATTATTCACATCCGATTTAAAACAGTTGTTAGCCCCAGCAGCATTTTGAGTCCAAGCTCGTTGAAGTGAATGTCAAGAAATACTTTCAATAAACGCTAATTTTAGAAATTCTTTCACGTCAGAAAGTGTACCTCACCAGTTCCTATAGAAAGTGTACCTCACCAGTTCCTATATGCAGGTATCTCATCAACATCTTCTAATTTCACGTGGACCTTCCAACAACGCCAAGGGGTGGGGTAGGTTCAGCCTATGTGACTACACCTTTAGATGGACACAAAGTGCTGGAGCAACTCAGCGGGTCAGGCTGTGTGTCTATCTTCGGTAATATACCAACATATGCAGTTGTTTTCTAACACCATGACTATAACCTTTAAATGAACGCTAATGGGGTCTAAATTCGCTCTCAGTTTCCGAGTCTCATAGCGGAGCGCACCTCTTGGGTGTTCCCTTCACTCCCAGCAAACGCTGTATTTTCCATGCTATTTTGGGGAGTTTATCACATTTGAACAGACCCACTGCATAAATCACACTACTGTACACAGATTGCGAGCATTCCTCATTTCAGACGTAACTTTTGTGACCTGGTGCAACAAGGACATTTGCTGAGCATGTGACCTTAAATATCTAAAAACCTTCCGTGTTGTGTTAAATCAAAAGAAACATTGTCTGAAACGTTCAAGGAGAGAAAGTCCCCGATAAGTATCAGAGTTTGTGAAAGGGGCCGCGTTAGGTGTAAAATAGGTGCAATGGCCAAGAAGCTGAACGCTAAAACAGCGTGACAATTACAACGGTGAAAAGCGATTCCAATGTCTAAATAGAAGCGGAGTCGCCCAGTCTGGGTTAAGCAAGAATGAATAATTCTGTACCTTTTTCATTCACCATGACCATTTCATCAGCGGTGACTCCTGTGCGATCCGCCAAGCCAGGTTCGCATCCAACAGCGCTAATGTCCGTGGTTTACAGCTACCTACTGCCGAGCAGCAGTCACCCAGCTAGTCTGCCAGCCGAAAGCAGCGACTGCTTCGCAGAAATCGCTGTGCATTCCCCAGGCGGACTCTCCACCCCGCTGAAATAACCATTGGCAGCTGTTGCAGAGTGAACACAAGTCCCACTGGTCCCTCTCGACCTGCCCCTGCAAAGACACAACCGCACATTCCCTGCAGAAAAGTGGGGTGGGGTGGGTTGGCCGCTCACTGGCGTCATTCTCACCGTTTTGACCTTAGCAAAACATAAAAAATCGCCAAGGGTGGAGTTATTCGCACAGCTGTAATCTCTGCGCGGGTGTTACACAATTAGCTGTCGTGGTTGATTCTCGGTCCAGGAAGTAATCTTGAGAATCTTGTGCAAGGTGCGACATGGCATCGACATACAAATTCCCCTCCCCTCCTCTCCCTGTTTATTATTTATAATATTGGTGCCATCGTGGATATGTTACCACTACACTGGTCTGAGATATCGATGCAGGAAAAAAGACACACAGTCCTGGAGTAATGCAGGTGCCAGGCAGGGTCTCTGGAGAACATGTTTAGAAGGGCTTCGACATAAATGGCCACCTATCCATGTTCTCCATAGATAGTGCCTGACCCGATGAGTTACTCCAACACTATTTTTTTTGGTAAACTAGCATCTTCAGTTCCTTCGGAGAAAACCTTTTCTCCAGAGATGCTGCCTGATCTGCTGTTACTGCAGCATTTTGTGTTTATTTTCAGTGTAAACCAGCATCTGCGGCTCCTTCCTACACATCTCCAGTTCCCCGTGTTTCTCTATTGATTCCGAACATGTGGCAGCTGGGGACTTCAGATTGAACTAAATAGATAAAATCAACATTAAAATGCTAGACACTGGATAACTTCTGTAATGGATGTCCTTCGGCTAAAGTAAATCTCTGGCTCCATTAGCTGGTCAGTTACATATGTAATTCCAACCCCATTCACTGTTTTGATTCTTAACTACTTGCAGAAATTGCCCAGAAAGCCAATTAGCCAAATGGCCTTGCAGGCAAGGTTGGCATAAATAATGTAACAAATTTCCCTCTCACTAAATTTAAAATGATACCAGAAAATGCTGGAAGTAATCAGCATCTCTGGAGAGAGAAACAGAGTTTGTAAACTCCCCTCTTCACTCCAAGACAGCTAGAACCTTTTTCCCCAGGGTGGAAATGTTAAAGTCCAGAGGGTACAACTTTAAGATGGGAAGGGTAAAGTTTAAAGGAGATGTGCGGGGTAAGTTTTTTTTTACACCATGGGTGTGAGTGGGTGTGTGAAAGGTGCTGCCAGGGTAGTGGTGGGGGCAGATATGATAGTGGCATTGAAGAGGCTTTAGATGGGCACATGAATGTGCAGGGAATGGAGGGATTTGGATCATGTTCAAGCAGAGGAGATTAATTTATTTTGGCATCAAGTTCGGCACAGAGATTGTGGGCTGAAAAAACTGTTCCTGTTCTGTACTAGAACATAGAACATATCATATCATATATATACAGCCGGAAACAGGCCTTTTTCGGCCCTCCAAGTCCGTGCCGCCCAGTGATCCCCGTACATTAACACTATCCTACACCCACTAGGGACAATTTTTACATTTTACCCAGCCAATTAACCTACACACCTGTACGTCTTTGGAGTGTGGGAGGAAACCGAAGATCTCGGAGAAAACCCACGCAGGTCACGGGGAGAACGTACAAACTCCTTACAGTGCAGCACCCGTAGTCAGGATCGAACCTGAGTCTCCGGCGCTGCATTCGCTGTAAAGCAGCAACTCTACCGCTGCGCTACCGTGCCGTTCAGCACAAGAACAGATCCTTCAGCCCACATTCTCTGTGCTGAACATAATGTTAAGACTATCTCTTATCTACCTGCACATAACCCATATTCCCTGCATACCAATATGATGAACCAAAATCCCATTATCATATCTCTTAAATGCCACTATCATATCTGCCTCAACCCCCCCCCCCACAAACCTTGGAAGTACATTCCAGGCACCCTCTGTGTAATCTCTGTCTTCCCTAGCTATGCCTCTGATAATTTTGTATACTTCTATCAGGTCTCCCTGCAACCTCCAGCATTCCAGAGAAAACAATCCAAGTCTGTCCAATCTTTCTCCCTGTAGCAAATACGTCCTAATTGAGGCAACATTCTGGTAAACCTCCTCTGCACTTTTTCCAAAGACTTCACATCCTTCACATTCATGTGATGAGACCAGCCCAGAACAGCATGCAATCAATATTCCAAATTTAGCCTAACCAAAGTCCTGTAAAGTTGCATCATGACATCCTGACTCTTAACCTCAATGCTCTGACCGATGAATGCAAGCATTCCATATGCCTTTTCTGCCACTCTGCACTGTTCTCTGTCCTAAGTAACCACAGGCAACACCTGCCCAAATATCTCTTCCCCTTCAGTCCATTTATGGGGCCAAACAGCTGTCCCGAATGAGGCAACAGTTAATTCAAAACTTTTACTGCTCATTCTGTTCATGATGTGGGTTCCTCCACATTAAAGAAAAAAAAATCCATGTTGGGTTCTGTTCAGCCTGCAAGACTTTGCTTTTAGACGTTAGAGATATCGCACGGAAACAGGTTCCAGTTGGCGCTGACAAGTACAGTAATCCCCGTGCACTAGCACTATCCTACACACGAGGAACAATTTACAATCTTACCGAAGTCAATTAATTGACAAACCTGTATGTCTTTGGAATGTGAGAGGAAACTGGAGCACCCTGAGAAACCCCACGCGGTCACAAGGAGAACGTACAAACTCCATACAAACACCACCCAGTCAGGATTGAACCTGGGTCTTTGGCGCTGTAAGGCAACAACTATACTACTGTGCCACTGTGCCTGTCTCTGGGAATTTCCAGCATTTTGCATTGAAAAAATTGTTTTGATCGCTCTTCCTAAATTCTTTGCTTCCATGAGGTATGGCAATGCAATGATTTTGTGTTTGAATTTATAATTTAAAGGCCTGGATTAATTACAAATTAAATGGCTTCAAATCCTATAGAACAGGAGTTTTGTGGATATTACTTCATTTGTTCAGCCCTTAACTAGAAAAGTTGAAGTCAGTTTAAAAGTAATGTCCATGGCATCTGTCTGATCTTATTGAGCCTGGTCTCTAATGACTTCAGATGCAACCTAATCCATTTGACACCTGGTTGCACTCAGAAATGCTCTGATAAACTCTTAAGGTTTATCAAAATGCCACAACAAATAACACGAGTATAACAATGCAGACTAATCACTTGATGACAATTGAATGCTTATCCAAGTGGAGTGGAACTATCCAAGTCCTACATGAGGTGTTTGGTTCAAAGTTGTCTCTCAAAACCAGACAAACAATGGTCTGAATATGTCATAAATACATATTTATCATTCTTGGGTATGTTCCATCAAAAAGGCAAGGCAGAGCCTGAGGTTAGCGTCCAGAGAAAGAAAGTGCCACTTAACATGAAGCCTCAAGAATATTTATCAGATCAGACAAAAGCAGGAACTGATATCTCCAGTCCTTGTTCAGGTCATCAGCACCACTCCTTGTTAATCACCACATGGAAGAATCACTGAAGATGTTAAGGACGCATTTTCTATCCTAAGAATGAATGAGAAAACTGCTTGCACAATTTCCACGTCCTGTAGCCTGCCTGTGTTGAAATTAGGTTTCATCACAGCATCCCTCTTTGTTCCAGTGTATGGCAACGTTCACATTGCAACACAACACAAAATGTCCCTAAGTCTATGTAGTTCAGAGAATGTTGTACTGACAGATTGGAAAACCACCCCTGACACCACCGCCACCACCACCAAAATTGGGTGCCTGCATCAGCCGTTCCAAGCTGTATCATAGGATAACATTACCAAGCAGGCAGCGGAAACGATTCAAGTCACCCATTCCTTCTCTCCAGAGATGCTGCCTGTCCCGCTGAGTTACTCTGGCTTTTTGTGTCTAGCTTCGGTTTAAACCAGCATCTGCAATTCCTTCCTACACATTTCCAAGTAGCTCTCCCTTGCTCAAAATTGGTCACTTCAATGATTTGCAAACATATTGTGAGAAACTCCATAAAATATGGCATGCCACTGTCCTGAATTAGAACATCAGTTTAAAATCACATCAAAGCCACAATGGGTGTAACTGGGAGATAAAAGAGGTGGATTTTCTTATTTGAAATACAGTCCTTTTTGAAATTTACTTTCTGAAAATTTACATTGCAAACATTCTGATACTTGAGGTTTCATATCAGCCCAACAAAGTTACTTCTGACTTACTTTTAATTTCACACTTGCATGCACAGAGCCCGCTCCTGGATGCAGCCTGGTGACTTGTGCTAGAATGCACATATGTAGATAATTAGGAAAGGTCAACGTGAGGGTGCCAATTCACTGTTTCGCTGCTTAATATCACTCAGAGATTCTTCCTGCTGCAAACATTGTGTTTTCCTTGTGAGCTGAGCACAGTTTCTTTGAACCTGCAAAGTCAGTTTGGCTGAACAGGTGTCATATAAGTGTTGTGTAAAGTTTGACATCATGACCTGCCTGCAAGGTGTGATTCTAATTCATGCAATGGTGTTCTTGACACCTTCGTCCCATGAATCATGCATTTGCCAGTGGAAGTGTGTTACTGAGGTAACTAGTGACACCAATTGAATGTTTGGGAATTTCACATCTTTACTGTCTATGCCACACAAGAAGAGTTAATTGTATCTAAAGGAGGAAGGCTATTGGTGGCAGCACCACCCATTCATCAGCCATGGTGATTTGGTACGAGAGGGCAGACCTGAAGAAATTACCATCAAGATGGAATTGTCGATATTTACATGGCAATGATTTTTCTGTACAGCAAGTGGTTTCTCTTTCATCTTTTAATACCTGATTCCCCTCATTTTGGACCAAAGCACAGTTGACAATCTTGCATTTATAAGTCTGCTTGGCTCTTGCACAGATGTCCAACACATATATTACCAGGAAGCTGCTCATGCCTCTGGCCATTCAAAATCAGAGTAAAAACCCTGATTTATTTGTCTAGCTCGCTCGTGATGGGGACCCAGGGAATTGTTGGTATGCTTGTGAATAGCAATCACAGTTGGCACTCCTGCTAACTGTACATTGCACTCGATGGCTGCCACAACCTTCCGTTAATATCACACGACTTTAGGTTTGATGATGTTATTCGTTGCTTGATTTGAAGAACTCTGGGTCTGAGCCTGAGCCAAAGCAAACAGCTCCTGCACACACCCAGTCAATCACTCCAGAGACAGAGGGCCCTTAGGCCTTACCTTCCACCCCATCAGCCGTCGTATACAACACATAATCCTCCGAGGTTTCCGCCACCGCCAACGGGATCCCACCACTAGCCACATTTTCCCATCTCCACACCTTTCCGCCTTCCGCAGAGACCGTTCCCTTCGCAACTCCCTGGTTATCTCATCCCTTCCCACCCAAACCACCCCCTCCCCAGGTACCTCCCCCTGCAACCACAGTAGATGCAACACCTGTCGCTATACCTCCTCCCTTGACTCTGTCCAGGGACCCCGACAGTCCTTTCAGGTTAGGCAGAGGTTCACTTGCACCTCCCCCAACCTCATCTACTGTATCCGTTGTTCAAGATGTGGACTTATACATCGGCGAGACCAAACGCAGACTGCGCGATCGCTCAGCATGCGTGAACCAACCTGATCTCCCGGGTGCTGGATACTTTAATTCTCCTTCCCATTCCTACACAGACCTTTCTGTCCTCGGTCTCCTCCGTTATCAGAGTGAGGCTAAACGCAAATTGGAGGGAACAACATCTCATATTTCGCTTGGGCAGCTTACAGCCAAGTGGTATGAATATTGATTTCTCTCACTTCAGGTAGCCCGGCATTCCCTCTCTCTCTATCCTTCCACCACCCAAGTCGCACTAGCTTCTCATTTTCACCCTACAATGGCCTGTTTCCTTTATCATTGTTACTTTATTGCATATCACATTGAATGGTGGCGCTGGCTCGAAGGGGCCGAATGGCCTATTCCTGCACCTATTGTCTATTGTCTATCTTTCATTCATTTTTCTTTATCTCTCCACATCACCGTCTATATCTCTCGTTTCCTTTATCGCTAACCAGTTTGAAGAAGGGTCTCGACCCGAAATGTTACCCATTCTTTCTCTACAGAGAAGCTGCCTGTCCCGCTGAGTTACTCCAGCTTCTTGTGTCGATCTTTGGTTTAATCCAGCATCTGCAGTTCCTTCTTACACAGACAATCGCTCTGACTGGTTATGCTGCTGTTAGGTTGTGAACACAGTCAAAAGATTTGAGGCAGTTGAATGAAGTATTTGGTTCCGTTTTCAATGGCGCCTATGAATCATATTTCTGTGCATAGTTCTTGCTGGTTTGTCCTGCTTGAATGCTGTCGGTTAGTATGTTTACAAGGGGTAAATTCAGGTGCCTTCTTTCTTGGTAAATAACAAATCATGAGTCCAAAATCTGATAACACCATTAACTTCAGATCTATCCAAATTAATAAGGATATTTAGTTTAACTTTGCAGTCATATCTATCTCACGAGAGCATGTACTGTGAACCAGTGATCTGAGACACCACACTGTCAATAACAAAGAAGCTTTGATAGTTTCAACCCATTTCATAATGGGCATCCTTCATGTATATCAATGATTCAATGATACTTCATTGTCACATGTACCTTGGTGCAGTGAAATGTTTTGTTTTGCATACAACACGGTAAAATCATATAGCAGACCTGACCTAGACAGTACACCGAACAGTCAATCTACTGCCTGCTGCCAGACGTGGAACCTCCATTCTCTTCTTCAAATTAGTGGTGCAGGATTTGCAGCCTGGGTCAGAAGCGCAATGAGGGGGTCAGGCAATTTAACAACATATTCACACTGTGACTCTCGAATTACATTCTCATGAGATCATTGGAATGGAATTTCAATGCAAAGCCTAAAGTCCAGTTGCTGTCACATTGCTTCTTTAGTGTGAATGGCTGAGGACAAATTTCTGTTTGCCCTCTTCAGGATTCTGAGCGATAATGAGAAATTCCACTGAGAATGAGAAATACCATCTGTGTTTAGTTGATAGCTTGCAGCAGATCTAAAGAGGAAAAAAAGAGCTACAATATATTAGAAAGACTTGGAGTGAAGGCATTCAACGGATGATTCCAGAGGTTATCATTTTAAATGTATCCAGACTAAAAGTATATTTAAAGAACGAGAGTTGTGCTGAACATGATAATCAATCCAACTCTCATGGTTCCCCTATCACAAAAGAGGAAAATGGGGTAAAAATATTATTACTTTCATTCAAGTGGTAATAAACAAACTCATAAGTAGGAAAATAGAACTTCTAACAATAGCAAGATTTAGATGATAATTCTATGGAAAAACTAGTAATTATGTGGTCACAATCTGTTAAAGAAGGATGCTCTTTCTCAGTATGTTGTTTCCATATCCAATCCACTGCCTTTGTGTTATGTCACTGTTCCTCTTCAACTTATTATTTGCTCATTCTGATCTTAATTCCGGGTGGCGCTGACAGCGATGGCAGCCTCGCCAACAATGTCTGTCTTTTCCTATTTTTTGTTACTTTTAGTGTGTTTAAAAAGTATGTGTTAATGTTCTCTGGTTTGTTTTATGTGGGGGGTGGGGGAGGGGGGAGGGGGAAACTTTTTCCAATCTCTTATCTTGCCGGAGATGCGATTGTTTTCCAGATCGTATCTCCGGTCGCTCTGCGGCCTAACATCATGGAGCTGGCGGCCTTGCTCGAGACTGACTCTGAGCCCCACCATGGGGCCGTGGACTTACCATCGGAGCCTGCGATCCCTTGCCTGGGATCAACGCTCCAACCGCGGCCTGCGGATTTCAACATCGATGAGCTCACAGTCTAGGGTAGAGGCTGATGTTGGGAAGCTCAAAGTCTGCAGGACCAAGTACCCATCATAAGACTCACATGTATAACTTATTGGAATCAGTCACCAAAGTATTATAAGTATAAGAAAATAACTGCAGATGCTGGTACAAATCGATTTATTCACAAAATGCTGGAGTAACTCAGCAGGTCAGGCAGCATCTCGGGAGAGAAGGAATGGGTGACGTTTCGGGTCGAGACCCTTCTTCAGAGTCTGAAGAAGGGTCTCGACCCGAAACGTCACCCATTCCTTCTCTCCCGAGATGCTGCCTGACCTGCTGAGTTACTCCAGCATTTTGTGAATAAACCAAAGTATTATAAACTGGATTCATGTTATTAACTTATTTTGTAAGATGTTTGCTTATTATTAATGGTAAAAAGACAAAATACAAGCCTGCCAATACTTGAAAGTTCAAGTGCCCTTTAATTTGCAACTGCAGGAAATAGTGACAGAAATTAAGATTTGCTTTGCACTGCAAGTCTTTTATTAATCACTAATTTTAAGCACACATCTGTACAACAAACAGACAGTGGAGAGACAAGACTCTAATGACATGAGGCTCCCTTCTATCTGAACACATACAAGCTAATGACCTTCTGAATTCTTGATGAACCCAATTAGAAACGATGTAATCTCCCGACCAGCGCAGGAATGGCCAACACAGCACATTACTCCAAATCAAAAGTTATAGCTTGGTGCCTCACCTAGTATGACATTTGAATTTCACAATGTAGCTGCAGAATTTCAGCTGTTGAATCTGTAGGTGGTCTATCACCTGATGTTGGGCATTTCAACATAACATGCCATCTCAACAGCAAAGCAATGTGAACTGCCAATATTCAAGGACTGAAATCAGAGATATAGGCTCTCCAAAATGTTATAGAGACTGAGAATTCACCAAAGACCAAAACTTCAAGAAATAGTTCTTCATTTTCTGTTAAGAATTATGGGCAGCACAGTGATGTAATGGTAGAGTTGCTGCCTTACAACACAAGAGACAAGAGCTCCATCCTGACTATGGGTGTTATCTGTACGGAGTTTGTACGTTCTCCCTGAGGCAGCATGGATTTTCCCTGTGTGCTATAGTTTCCTCCCACACTCCCACATACCAATTAACGTACAAATTTGTAGGTTAATTGGTAAATTGTAAATTGTTATGAGTGTGTAGGATAGTACTATTATATGGTCAGCGCCGACTCGGTGGGATGAAGATCCTGTTTCCACACTGTATCTCTAAAGTCTACAGTCACAAAATCCTGTATATCTATACAGCAACATTAACAGATGGAATATTCCACAGTACTTGGTGAAACTGATTACAAAATAAAATTTGGCGCCAAACTACTCCGAGTTTTTTGGGCAGATGATCAAGGAAGCATGGGACATTTTGAAGGTTTTCAGATGAAGTGAATAGATTTGGGGAGGAATTCGAGTGCTCGGGACCTCAGGAGTAGAAAGCAGAGCCAAAAATAGAAGAACAAATAAAACCCAGGATGTCCAGGAGGGCAGGAGAGCCAAGGTGAGGTAGAAATGTGAGAGAGATGGGGAGAGGCCATTGAGGGATGAGAAATTTAAATCGAGGTGATGCCAAACAATGTAGATAAGTGTGATGGCTGAGGAAAATATGGTATGAGTTAAGAAGCAAGAAGCAGGGAATTAGATCAGATCAAGTTTATAAAAAGTACAATAGTATATCTCTGAGATCAGTTCCTGATATACGCTGTAAGATGGAGACGCAAGTCTTGTGATGGGTACTGCAGAAGCCGATTTGGGAAAATACCCACATAGTGCTGGAGTAATTCAGTGGGTCAGCAGCATGTTTGAAGAAGGGTCCCGAACCGAAACATATCCTTTCCATATCCTTTGGAGTTGCTGCCTGACCTGCTGAGTTGCTTCAGCATTTTGGGATTTATTTTCCATAATGGAAGATGTTGAGAGCTGTAATTTGCTGTTGAGTAAGATTGATCAAATAAACTGATTAAAATTTATTTCTGGTATTTGGAAAATGTGGCTCATATGCAGCTGTATCAGAAGCCAGAAGCTGAATATATGAATTGATCCCGTACCTTGATTTTCATTTTATTCTCTCAACTCAATTATCCTTGTATACATTTGCAAGAGCAGATGGCTCATATCGAAGTGTAATGGTTTAGCAGCGCTGATTGTGTTTTGTAGATGAATCATCAGCAGAAACAATGCAGACTCTCGCTTTGTTGAGGTGTGCTGACTTCTGATAAAATATCCACAGCTGTTCTCCAAAGATGCTGACAGTTCTACAACACCCTATTTATTTTCCACTGACGTGCAAGAAGAGACCGCAGCTTATCCCAGTGATAAACAGTTATTATTTTACATTTATTTATATTCTGGAAAACTTACTTGAAAAGAGGTGAAGAAAGCATTATCACAGAGCTAATACACTGGGAAGCATTGCGTAATGAAGGGATAAGTTATCCATTGCCAGGTCGTCAAATCTATCTGCACTGGGATCAGCACTTATCCAATAAGTGGTTTTATATTTCTAAACGAACTTTAATAAAATATAATGTCTAATGCCTGGTTTTTGTGTACCAAAAGTTCCAGAGGAACCAAATTACTCCAATATTGTTGCATTTTCTAGAAGACAAAGATGGATACCTGATGGATACCTGATAATATTTTTCCATGCTGATTCATGTTGTTCCAGCATGTTGTCATACAATAGCTAACCTGGTGGTTTTAATCATGTGCAATCCTCAAAATGGCAGCTGGGTTCCATTAGGGAGAAACAGATTTGTAGGCAACACCAGTAACTGCATGCATGAATACTGGTCACAGTCTTCTCCTCTACCCAGGATGTTCCATTGGGCTCAGTGCAACCAAAATTCACTTAATGCTAGTAACAAACGATGACTTTCGCCACCAATGTCTCCATAATCCTGCAACGTTTGATAGGCCAAACTATTCAGTGCTCCATGGGAGCAAATGAGAAAGATGCACTATGATCCAAAGATAGACACAAAGTTCTGGAGTAACTCAGTGGGTCAGGCAGCATCTTTGGAGAAAAAGGATGGGTGAGTTATGGGTCGGGACCCTTCTTCAGACTGGAGGTTTACGTTTCTGGTTGGAACCTTTCTTCAGACTGGTCTTTTTTTTCCAGAGATGCTGCCTGATCTGCTGAGTTACTCCAGCACATTGTGTCTATCTTTGGTATAAACCAGCATCTGCAGTTCATTGTTTTTACACTATGATCCAAAGTGGATCATATTTACAGACTTTGTAACATTTCTGTGGTTGATATTGTTATTGATTTATTGTTGCCACCTGTGCTAGTGTACAGTGAAAAACTTGGTTTTGCAGGCTATCCAGGCAAATCATAAATCAGTTAGTGCAAAAGGGTAAATAAACAGAGTGTGTTACAGCTACAAAGAAAGAGCATGGGAAAATGTGCAAGGGTTGCAATGAAGTACACTGGAAAATTGGGATTGTATCCCTCGTATTTGAGAGCATCGTTCAAGAGTCTGATAATAAAGAGGATGGAGTCGTTCTTGAACCTGGCAGTCAGTGTTTTAAAGCTTTTCTATTTCTGCCCAACAGGAGAGGGGAGATGGGAGAATGATGGAACAATTGAAAGATGCAGTATGGAAACAAGCCCTTCAGCCCACCGCGTCCTTGCCGACCATCTGTTCACACTAGTTCTATGTTCTTTTGCATCTAATTCCTAGACACTCAGGATAATTTACAGAGGCCAATTAACCTACAAACCTATATGTTTTGGGGTTGTGGGAGGAAACCGGAGCAATCGATTAAACCCTCACAGTCATAGGGAGGACATGTAAACTCCGTACAGACCTGTAACCACCTATCTCTTGCTAGCTTTCTCCTATCCCCACCTCTTTTCCACTTTTCTCCCCCCTACTGTAATCAGTCTGAAGAAGGGTCCCAACCTTCAAACATTGCCTATCCATGTCGCCCAGAGATGCTGCCTGACCCACTGAGTTAATCCAGCACTTTGTTACTCTGCTTACAGACACAATAATGAAGTCAGGACCAAATGCCCTCGCCCACTGATTCCTTATTTGTATTCCTTTAAAATTATTATTTGTATTCTTGCTTAGGTTATTTATATTATTATTTATATTACTATTGTTTATTCATCACCTCTCTCATCCTCAATCCTCCTCCGTACTGAATCTCTTCACCTTCAGTGTTGTTCTCCTTAACTTCAAACCTTCTCCGTCTTGAATCCACCTCTTGACACCCACCTTCCTTTGCTGCACTGTGACCTAACGTCCCTTTCCTCTGCGCTTTCTCTTTTCTCACCTCATCTTCTTTCCCTCTACTCCCTCCTCACAACAGCAGTAGAGTTGCTGCCTTATGAGACACAACTTCGATCCTGATTATGGGTGCTGTCTGTACAGAGTTTGTACGTTCTCCCATGACCACGTGGGTTTACTCTGGG
This sequence comes from Rhinoraja longicauda, assembly GCF_053455715.1. Classification (NCBI taxonomy): domain Eukaryota; kingdom Metazoa; phylum Chordata; class Chondrichthyes; order Rajiformes; family Arhynchobatidae; genus Rhinoraja; species Rhinoraja longicauda. The sequence goes on along the minus strand of NC_135968.1, from coordinate 27,213,113 downwards.
TGCTTCAGTTTCCTCCTACATTCCAAAGACCTGCAGGTGAATAGGTTAATTGGCTTCTGTAAATTGTCCCTGATGTGTAGGATAGAACCAGTGTACTGGTGGTCACTGGTCAGCATGCACTTGGTGGGCCGAAGGGTCTGTTTATACGCTGTATCTCTAAACTAATATGCACTCCCTTCCCCTTAACATATCTATTGAAACAATTTCTGTTCTGGTTAGTCTTGATTAAGGCAACAGTCCTTTAAAACTGTATTACTTGTTTGTAAATTCTAATCCAAGGTAAATAAAAACAACAAAAATATTACCAGAATAAATCTGCACTCAATTCAATAATTTCTATAATAATAAATTTGGTACAAATTATATATTCAGCTATTGAAAGCAGCAACAGTGCCTATAAATGTTTCATGAAGCAAAAGCATTTGAATGTCTAGAAATTAATTCCCTGTTGAGTCGGCCTAAAGTTACTATATATCAATGTCTATAGATTTCTATTTCAGCTCTGAAATTTAGTTCCTTCAACGTCAGACTTTATTTGAAATAAACTTCAATGAAAAAACACGAGTGAATGATTTATGTAAATGTCACTTTGATTATTTTCAGCGTTAATGTGTTTTCTTATCATTTCAGCCTTTCCATACCCTGGAAAGACTTTAAAAATGTGTTTGAAATACTCAGGTTTGGTGATGATGTTATGGTCATTGCTAAACACAACAAAGTTATGAAACTCTATAATTTTTAACCTTCCTACTTTCCCACCTCCCTTCTAGGAAGCATCTGTCATTTCTGCTTGGCAACTTTCCCCACATTACATTTGAGATCAGCATTCGGAATCTGTAAATGGAAAAAGCTCGTACGTGGGGAGGTTGGAATGAATTTGTGCCATTGTTGCCGTACCAATTTTCCTGAGTGAAAACGACAGCTATTGTACTGTGGACCTTCAGACATAAGAGTTGCGTTATGTACTTACACAAACAGGAAGCTGAGGCCAGTAAGTTTCAACAGATTGCAACTGTTCAAACTTCTTTTGAGTGTAAGAAAACTTCTTTGGTGCAAGAGTGTAAGAGAGTAAAAGATGTTGGAGAGCTCGGGAACAGTTTCACCGTTAAAGGAACTCTACTTGTATTTAGTAAAATAACACAATCTAATAACACAGAGATAGTTGTTGGCCCATCATGTCTGTTTGGGATCTTTGAAAAAGCATTGAAAAAGGGTCCACTCCCGTCTAGTTTTCAATAAATTCTGCTCTCTCTTTGTGTGGAACTTTGTGCTATCACGCATTATCAAAGGTTAATTAAAGGGAGTTGGACATCAAACTGGTAGATCTCTTTGCTGATATTTTATATCTTCATTTAACACTGCCAAGAGAAAAGGTACTACATAAATATGCCTTGCAATATTCACACTGTAGATTTCAGCTCAGTTGTATGAGTGAATTTCGGAACTTGGTCTGCCTCAAAACTCCCAGAACAACAGAAGTGCTTGTTAATAATGACCGATGGGAGATCTTTAAAAGGACATCAACCTCTGTACCTGCTTTTTTCTTCAAAGCTTACAAACAGTTTTTCATCCATTTCTGATGTCACTATTCAATTTTTTTTTTAAATTGCTTCAAGGAGTTTTATGAAAGTTACTGTCTCCCTTCTACAACAGTCTGCTGTCTAACCCAATTGCTTTCTTGCTTTGCCCGCACCTTGGTGCTTTTCCCTGAGACTTGAACTATTTTGCTAAAGAGTCATGGTGTCATAGAACCGTACAGCATGGAAACATTGGCCAACCTCATCCTTGCCAACCAAGTTGACATACTGGGCTAGTCCCAATTGCCTGAATTTAGCCCATTGTCCTCCAAACTCTTCCTGTCCATGTATCTGTCCAAATGTCTTCTAAAAGTTGTAATTGTATCCAATTCTATAACTTCCTCTGGCAGTTTTGGCAGAGGCGGAATTATTTCACCAATATTACTGTTGTTTGTTGTGTCCTCACTTTCTAGTAACTTCCTTTTTGAAGATTTTTAGAACTTAACCTTTTTTTTAAATCATTACAACAGGCATTACAACTGGCATAATCCATAAAACATGCAATTATGGGATTGGGTCAATTTTCTCTGCTTTAGACACTATATAAATCCACGCTGTTGCTGTTTGCAAAGACCAAAAGCCCAGGAGTGTTTTTTAAAAGGAAGAAAAATATCTAGGGCAGGAGTTGGTTGCAGTAAAAGTGCCAAAGTAGGTTACACACTTAATGTTTTGAGATTGCTCTGGATAATCTGATACACACAGACACTGGAACTAAAATGCTGTCATGCAGGGGACCTGTGTTGGGTTCTCAATGTTTTTGCAGGATATTGTGCACATATGCATTGCAAATAACAGACCTTCATGCAGCACATGCAACAACCTAGTGTGATTTCAAAATGATAGGTGTGACCCATCAAGGGGGGAGCTCTTTAACCTGATGTTCTCAATCAAAACCTTTGCAACATGTGGTGATGAACAATGAACCAGAGGTAGGTCTTGAAGTGCAGTATGTTTTCTCTCGGGATGATACTCGGATGACTTAGGATCCCGGGGGAATCACTTAAAGAATCAGACTGTGCCCCCAAGGAAAGTAAGCCTTAGCTAAAGCATTGGAGACATCTTGTCATCAGCAAAATATTTCACAATGTCTGCTGGTAGCAGCTCAAAGCCCACTTATTTACACTTGCACAGCTCTTCTCTTTGTCACCAAGACTGGCTCTATCAGTTGGGATGCATGCAGTGTCCAAAGCATACCTATCTGCTTCAATGTTACAGCAGAGTTTTAAAGTACAACAGAGTTTTAAAATCCACACGGTGACAGGGAGAGCGTACAAAATCCGTACGGACAAGCACCGATAATCGGGATCGAACCCAGGTCACTGACCCTGCAAGCTCTGTAAGGCAGCAACTCTACGGGTGCGCCAGCTTCACCTTTTGTATGCAACACGAGCCCGAGTCATGTTGCATACAAAAGGTGAGGCTGGCAGACATATGCTCCTGATCTACCACTCTAGACATTTTCCAATGACTGCTCTCCCAGCAATTTGTGGAAAATAGAAAAAAAAATCTAAATTATTTTCTGAATCAATAAATCCATTGCTAAATTCCAGGAAGCAGACTTGCATGAGAAACTATGCAAGTCCATCAATTTGTTAGCATCACACGATAAATCACAACAAATAGAAATATATTTCAGCCTGCCCCGTGCTTCAGGAAGCTAATTTTAACATCAAATTAATGCAAATTTCTTAGGTCAAAGCATATTAATGTACGGTTTAATGGGTAGATTTATTGCAAGATCATTGAGGTGGAAACATGTTTAACCTCAATCCAATTATCCATCTTGTTGCATTCCCAGACCAGCTGAAAGAGTCAGTAGGAAAGAGCTCCTTAATTAAGGAGTTTCCATTTTGCAGACTGATGTGCAGTCAGCTGTGTAAGAATTAGAGCTCCAGCTATTTCATGAATAAGATGTATTCTGTAACATTCTGAGACTGAAAATTGCACTGGGTGGCAGCCAATGTCGACATTCTGGCAAAAAAAAAGTATTAAGACAAACAGTATTAACTCTAATTATGTTTTTTTCAATGGTTCAAAACTTCAATTATCTTAATCACTTTGTCACTGTACGCCATTTGCTGTAATCAGTGTTTGTAGACTTAAGGAAATGCCTTTTACCCCGTAGAAATGAACGGTTGCCAACACAAGCCCATGGAAAGATAAAAGTAATTCATCTGGAAAATTGATTGGTGGATAGCAGCCATCATGTGTAACTTTCTGTTTATTCTTTCAAGGCTTTTTCACATTGGTGGCTTAGCCAGAATTTCCTGCTTATTCTTAAATGTAAAGGTGGAAGAGGTGTCTGGATTAATAATGAACTTCTTGAATGTTGTGGGAATTTAGGGCACATGAGAAGATTTTATGAGATTCATGATTAATGCCTTGTAGATGGACGAATGCTTTTGTTGAGTTAGAGTGTCACAAGTCCCCACACCATACTCACCCTCTTGTTGTAGAGAGTACATTCAGTGGCTGACAAAATGTGGAACTGGCAAGTTTCTAACAAGAAGGAACTGCAGATGCTGGTTTATACCGAAGATAGGTATAAAATGCTGGAGTAAAACTCAGCGGGTCAGGCAGCATCTCTAGATCTCTAGAACGTCTGAAGAAGGGTTCCGACCCAAAATGTCACATTTTCCTCTTCTCCAGAGAGGCTGCCTGACCCGTTGAGTTACTCCAGCATTCAGTGCTTTTATCTTCAAGTGGCTGATGCAGTGAAGTTTCTGGTCAATGGAAGATCACCTGGATGCTGATTGTAGGTGATTGCATTGAATGTGAAGGGGAGTGGTTGGGCTCCCTCTTGTTGAAGACGTTCAGTGGCCAGCAGCTGTGTGCCATGAACATTAACTGCCACATCATCCCATGACCAAGCATTGATGGGGTTGTGCTGTAATCATACATTGATTTTTTCACTGCGTGCGATGTTGCAAACTGTATATAATGTAATCATCAACAACATCCTGTGTCTGAGGTGACTGGCCTTCAGAAACCAGAACCATCTTTTTTTGAATGAACTGTAACTCCATCTGGAAGTGTGTTTTCCCGAGAATTCTCATTGACTTTAGCTTCATCATCAATATACTAAAACTCTCGTTTGTTTGTTTGTTTGTTTGTTCCTGAACTTCAGCCAAACCGGTACACGATAGCGTGACAATTTTAGGCCCACCTTACTCACCGTCATCGCTTTGGTGCTAATGGAAGAAGTTTCATTGAAATCGGTGTTATATTTTTAGTTATTCACATTTTAAAGTTTAAATCTATCTCCTAGGGAGGGAGGGGGAGGGAGGGGGGAGGAGGGAGGATATGGGGGGTTGAGGAGGATGGAGTGGGGGGCAGGGGAAGAGAGGAGGGAGGAGGGGAGGGGGAGGGGGGCAGGGGAGGGGGGGGAGGGAGGTGGAGGGGAGGGGGAGGGGGGAAGGGGGGAGGAGAGGGTGCTGCCCCCATGCAGGAGAGGTTTGGGTCCAACGGGTCCACTTGGTTTAATAACTTCTTAAGAGCTTCTTTGCTGCATTGTCTATCAATTGCAGCTTGATGTCACAACGTGTCACTGCCAACTCCCCTCTCAATTCCATGTTTGTGGATGTTTGGGCTAAGTCTATAATGATCGCTGGAGTGAAGTGGTCCCGGATTCAGGGACAGTTTCATCCCAGCTGTTATCAGGCAACTGAACCATCCTATCACCAACTAGAGAGCGGCCATGACCACCATCTACCTCAACAGAGACCCTCAGACCATCTTTACTTGGACTACAGTGGACTTTATCTTGCACTCAATGTTAGTCCCTATATTCTGTATTGGTACACTGTGGACAACTTGATTGTAATCATGTACAGTGTTTCAGTCGACTGGATAGCATGCAGCAAAAAAGCTTTTTTTTTAAGTCTGAAGAAGGGTCTCGACCCGAAACGTCACCCATTCCTTCTCTCCTGAGATGCTGCTTGCCCTGCTGAGTTACTCCAGCATTTTGTGAAATAAATACCTTCGATTTGTACCAGCATCTGCAGTTATTTTCTTATATTCCCTGAACCTTGGTACATGTGACAATAAACTAAACCAACTAGCTAACTAGACTCAAATAACTAACTCAAGTGTTCCTGGAATGTGGGTGGAATTTAGTTGAGGAAGTCACTGTTGATGACAAATACCATCAATTTGCTGATGATTTTGTGGAGACTAATGGGGTAGAATTATTTCTGTGGGTATGACTTACCTCAGCTATTCTCCATATTGGCAGATGATTGCCAGAGCATAAGCCTTCAGCTTATGATCTTTAACCTTTGCTGAATGTAGCACACTCAGCCATTTTGCGATACCCCAGAGAATGAAACTGGACTGGGTTCAGAGGAGCTGCAAACTTCAAGAGGAATCAACCACTTGGCATTCCAACTGAATTTTTATTTAAAAACATAATAGAAGCTAAATGTACAATTAGGAGTTCAGAAATCAGAATTAGAGTCCCACATAACCACCTGTACCCAATGATTTATCTCCTTTTCAAAGTGGTTGGTTAACCCCAAGCATGCTCTTCGTAGTCTGTTCCATCTTCTCATCAGTAAGAAATTCTGGGTTCTTTCTCAGCTCAAGTGCTAATAAGCAGATTCTGCTTTAATTTGTAAATAATCATATCAGAGAGAGTGATGAGAAAGTTTAACTAAGAGCAGTGTTACTGTTGGATTTGGAATGATGGTAAATTGCCATCAGTTGTCACATGGAATCATAATTTCCATGTGATATAAAGCCAGTTTTAGCCCTGTGTGTTTAATGGTAATAGGATGGTGGATGATAATTGCAGCTGTAGACACGCTGGCTATCCACATCTTATGTCCCAAGCATTCTCAGACCAAAGCAGCACCAGCAGTGGTAGGGTAGGAGTGAGAGGAATCTTCATGAGCAGATATAAATCTACAGATCAATGGACAACTTTGAATCGTATAACCATATAACCATATAACAACTACAGCACGGAAACAGGCCCGTTCGGCCCTTCCAGTCCACGCCGACCACTCTCCCTGACCTAGTCTCATCTACCTGCACTCAGACCATAACCCTCTAATCCCCTCTTATCCATATACCTATCCAATTTACTCTTAAATAATAAAATCGAGCCAGCCTCCACCACTTCCACCGGAAGCCCATTCCATACAGCCACCACCCTCTGAGTAAAGAAGTTACCCCTCATGTTACCCCTAAACTTTTGTCCCTCAATTCTGAAGCTATGTCCCCTTGTTGGAATCTTCCCCACTCTCAAAGGGAAAAGCCTACCCACGTCAACTCTGTCCGTCCCTCTCAAAATTTAAAAAACCTCTATCAAGTCCCCCCTCAACCTTCTACGCTCCAAAGAATAAAGACCCAACCTGTTCAACCTCTCTCTGTAGCTTAAGTGCTGAAACCCAGGCAACATTCTAGTAAATCTCCTCTGTACCCTCTCCATTTCGTCACATCATTTATACACAAAATGGCTTAAAACTTTTTCCAAATCCCCAAACACAGTCTGGAGAAGCCATGGGATCTTCCAGCTGCTCAGCCACCACCCAAATAACAATCCACTCCCTACCCCAACCCCAACCACCATCACCATCACTGGCAGCCAATTCGATTTGGGAGTTGAAGGTCAGGGGTAGAATTGCATATCCTCACTCATTGAGTGCTTAAATATCTGGCAGCCTACTTGAGAGGTTAACACCCATCTGTAATGGTGCAACAGCAAGTATAAGCTAACTGGAAACACATGTGTCATTTCATATTGCAAAGCTGGAGGATATGCTCAACTTATGACTGATATTGATTCAACTTGATTAAGAATTGCTTTAAACGTGACATTAGACCTATCTACTCTCAAGGAAATAAAGAACCCTGTCTTTGATTATTTAATGTGTTACAAATTCTGCAATCTTTCATGTGAACAGTACTGATAAACTAAATGCGTACTGTCCTGATAAAGAAGATATGCTGTATGCTTGATCTGCAAACAGGTGGTCTTCAACAATACCATAGCATGTTTAGGATTGAAGTAAAAAGAGATCGTATCATTTGAAGTTGGTAGATTTTACTTTAATTGATTAAATATTGAATGTTAACCCTAGCATTTATTATGCGATCCCCAAATGCCTTCAAGAAGGTGATAAAGAGCCACATCTTGAACTGCAGTTCAGGTAGTAAAGGTTTATACTCAATATTGTTTAGTGACAAAATATAACACGGAACATAGTTTATGAGTAAATGGCAAAAGAAATCACAGCTGGAGGAGATGATACATCAGGAAAAAATGGGGTTTATCTACAAAGCCTATTTAGGGGTGTTATGCATAATAAGATTCCTCCATAAAAATTCACAAGGTGTTTGAGAAAGAACTGCCCATATAAACATATTAACACATATCAAAATCATGTGTTGTCATAAAATTTGCCCATTGTGAAATGAAATGGCAGCACATCCCACCACACCAAAGCCTCACCAACACTTGAAAACAAATATTTAAAAATAATTGATGTTTTGCTACAAAAAGCAAGCAACTGCAGATGCAGCAGTGCGGAGAGGAACAAATTCACTTTTTTGATCATGGACTTTTGGTGTTGTTCAACCACTTGAGTTTTTCCTGCACTCTCAGTTTCATTTTATTATTTTTTCTCTCTGGTTTACAAAGTGAAAACACTTTTGAAAAGGGTGCTTCAGAAATAGTTTTGCCACTGTGGAAATCTTGGGGTAGAAATTCATTCACACTACTCCCCCAAAAAATGGTACTGTGTTGTTGAAAATCGATTTAACCTGTGCTGAAAAATGTTGCTTACATTTTGAGGTTATACGATGTCCATTAACGCAACTGACTCCTCATTTTCCATCACGATTTTCATTCTTCCTCAAACTTCTTTGCCGGAATAAAACTCAATCAAATCATGAAGGATTATGAATGATCCTTCCTCTGCTCTTCTATCCTTACCTCCTATTTCGCACTTTTTGTCTTTTCATCTCTGGCTTTTGTCCAACCATCTGCCAATCAAAAAGTCCCTCACCTGTATCCACACCATAACTTGCCAGGCTTTGTCACGCCCCCACCTCTCTTCCAGCTTTCTCCCCCCACCACAACCAGTCTGAAGAAGGATCTCAGCCCGAAATGTAACCTATCCGTGTCCTGCAAAAATGCTGACTGACCCACTGAATTACTCCAGCACTTTTTGTGTTCCTTTTTAAAAACAGCACCTGTAGTTCATTCAAATCATTTCAGTAATGTAACGAGCAAAATCAATTTGCGGTGAGATTTTCAACCTCATGCATATGAAAAATGTAGTTCTTATTTAATATAAACTGTATAGCACAGGAACGGGCCTTTCAGCCCAAACATGATTCCAAGTTAAGCTAATCACCTCTGCTTGTACATGAACCATATCCCTTCATTCCCTGCATATTCATGTGCCTATCCAAAAGCCTCTTGAATGCCGCTATTGTATCTGCCTCCATCACCTCTCCTGGCAGTGTGTTCCAGGCACCCACCACTCTTGTTGTAAAATAAAACTGCCCCATACATCTCCTTTAAACTTTGCCCCTCTCATCTTAAAGCTATGCCCTCTAGTCCTTTACATTTACTCATAGATCAGTTGTTACTAACTTGCATTCCCTAAAGCAGCATTGCTTAATGGGCCAATGTTTGAACTATTCTTTATTGTTACAGATGCCTAGGATATACTATGACCTCAAATATAACCTCATATGTGCCTTGGATACTTTCCTCTTGGAAGCAAGAGCCAAGGTTACTCTGAGCTTCCCAGCCACAGGGTTATTACGGGCTGCTGTCATCATACCTGAAAGTTTGCTGCTCACTGCTGTATTGGGCAGGTCACTTGTTCTCCCAGGACAAGGAGAGGTTCATCTACTTCATTCCAATGGGAAGCTGGGAAAGTGGGCATAAGCTTCTGCCTACATTGGAGACTTCCACAAAATGCAAGCTTTAGACTTTACTGATACAGCACGGAAATGCCCTTTGGCCCACCGTCCGCCTACACTAGCCTAGACACAAAAGACAATTTACAATTTTTCCTAAGCCAATTAATCTACAAACCTGCTTGTCTTTGGAGTGTGGGAAGAAACCGGAGCATCCGGAGAAAACCCACATGGTCACAGGGTAAACGTACAAACTCCGTACTGACAGACAACCCATAGGCAGGATCGAACCTGGGTCTCTGGTGTCGTAAGACTGCAACGCTGTGCTGTCCTGATTCTAGTAACATTTACTGCTTGGTATATTAGGTCAGCCGTGTACTTCAAAAAGCACTATTTGAGTTTCAGCCACAATGGTAGGGTGACTGCACTGCCTCGTTCTTCTTTACTCCTGTTTAGAGCATAATCCTTTCAATAAATTGGACATCAGAAACTGAAGCAAAGTACAAAGGAAATGGCCAAATGAGAGTAAGGACCATGTGGGAGAAATAAAAGTATATACGTCTCCCCTCTTAAATTCCTGCTCTAATCATGCTAAGTGCCTCTCCATAACTTTAAGGCCAAGATCCCCTAATTCACATTTATGAAAGCTTCTAATGAGCTCAGTTGCAATGTACTTTGGGCTGTTTTGAGGTAACCCAAGCAACTAAAACAGGTCTGAGTCTTGGGAAACTCATATTGCAGGAGATGATCAATGATCAGTACCATACGTGGCACTATTGGCTCTTCTATTTGTGTACTGGGTAGTCACATGGAAATTAAAAACCAAGCTATCATACCTGGACCTTGTGGAGGACTTTGGAGGAATTATAAATAATGAGTAGTGAAAATAAATAATTTTCATGGAATTATTGTTCGGATGATTTTAAGCACAACAAGTTGTTTTTAAAAATGATATCATAATTGCCCTTGCAAAAATGTTATTCAATATTTGACTGAAGCATATCGTTCTGTAAGTTTTTAACCGTAAGGATTTAATAAACACACAAACAGATTTTAAAATCCTTTTAATGTGTGTGCAACTTCTAAGAGGTATAATTAATTCCTCACATTCTCAATCGTGTTTATTTGATGCCAAATGACAAATCTCAAAAGCCTTTTGCAGTGCAAGGATTCAGGCAGTCTCTATGTTCTCTCCCAAACATTGAAAAACAGACAGGTCCCAGGCATTACATCAGAGGAGTTATATCCTTGAGCTACACATTTAATCCATTTACACATTTGATTTCTGCCAGGACAAAGTGAAGAATGTTGCCAGGGAATTTTCTGATTTGCATCAGGGCCACCAAAAAATTAAATAAACAGCAAGGAAAGTTCTGGACCAAAGTTTTTAAAGGCCAACTAGTTCCCTAGATGCAACACACCACATTACAAATGCAGAAAGAATTACACTATCTATTGCCTCTGAATAGGCTTCACATTTAACCTGTCATGCTAAACCCTAAATTCCAGGGATTTTACTTGAAAGCACTGCATCTAACTGACAGACAAAGTAAAAGATTAGTGAAACTAAAAGTCTCAGGAGTGTACATTGTACTCAATTAAGCTACAATCTTGCTGCTGCTTTTCAGGTGCAGACAGTAGCTGGGTGAATCGACTGGGTAAGTAGGGCCTGCATAATGTACTGGAAGATCATAACTGTTTTCCCAGCAAATGGTACATTGCGATTAAAGGAAACTTAAAGAAGCACAAACTAAGGTGCTGATGACCTTTCCGTTTGCTTTCCTGTCTTGGTTTAGTACCCAGAATAAAATAAAACAGAAAGTATTGCAAATACTCAGCAGGTAGATAACAGGGCTGCACAGTGGGACAACAGTAGAGTTGCTGCCTTACCGCGCCAGAGACTTGGGTTCAATCCTGTCTACGGGTGCTGTCTGTTCAAAATTTGTATGTTCTCTCTGTGGTCAAGTGAGCTTTCTCCATGTGCTCCGGTTTCCTCCCACATTCCAACGACCTGAATTGGCTTCTGTAAATTGTCCCCAGTGTGTAGGATAGAACTAGTGTATGGGCGATCGCTGGGCCGATAGGCCTGTTTTCACGCTGTAGCTCTAAACAAAGCTAATCTGGAGAGAGCAGTACTTCAATGACACTTCATTTGACCTTTGTTCAGGTCATCAACTTAGAGCATTTATGCCCTCTTTCTCCATAGGTGACCTGCTGAATGTTTTTAACATTTCCAGTTTTTAATATCAGATTGCCAACATGAGGAATATTTTGCTTTTGTAATTCTCTGCTGCTCTCCTCAGCTGTGCATCTGGGTGTAGCCCATGTTGATTTAGTTTTGCAACAATCCTGTTGTAACTTAACATAAAAAACTGATCCAATGTTAACAGATGTTTCGATCCAAGTCCAAGTTCAAATGCTTGCAATTACCAATGAATGCAGAGCATGCCCTTCTGTGATGTTGGGAACACTCCCAATTCCCCACACTGCGATTTTCCTGTGATGCAGATTAGTGTCTAAATGTCTCTATGTACAACCATCCTGCACTCACCATCATTACAGTATGGAGCGACTCCATGGATGGTTTCATCAGGCTGATATATTAATTATTTAGGCATTAAATTAAAACAAACCGCTGAGCACAATGCAGATCAAGGCCAATTTGAAGTATGATTAGCTCATCAATTTACATACTAGAAAATATCACAGCTCAAAAATAGATGATGCAATTCATGCAGCTGGAGCTTGGAACTCCATTTGGTTTTTGAATCATGATTTTTTTCATTCTTGTTCTGACTTTAAGTAACGGAGGCTTAGGTATTAACAGGGTGGCATAATGGCACAGCTGATAGAGCTGCTCCCTCACAGCGCCACAGACCCAGGTTCGATCCTGTCCTCAGGAGCTGTCTGTGCAGAGTTTGCACGTTCATCCTATGGCCACATGGGTTTCTTCCGGGTGCTCCGGTTTCCTCCCACATCCCAAAAGACGAGTGGGTTTGCAGGTTAATTGGCCTTTGTAAATTACCCCTAAAGTGCAGGGAGTAGCAAAATGGAATAACTTAGAGATAGTGTGAATGAGTGATCAATGGTCGACGTGGACTCAGTGGGCCAAAGAGCCCGTTTCCATGCTGCATCTCTAAACTAAACTAAATTAAACGAAACAAAGGGAACTCAAAAGGAAACTGTGTTGATTAAATGCATTAATTCATGGGGCATTTGAAAATTGCTGTATGTTACTTGGGTGCATTTTACTTTAGTTCCCAATAATTGACACCCGATATGTAACACTGGACCAATAAACTAGCTCACCTGTCAGGAGACGGGGGAGATGAGGTGCAATGCTGGTACTACACCGAGACTAATTTTGCTCTCAATTGAAGTTGATTGGGAGTAACATAAGTAAGTCTGGAGTTGCAGTTACGTTGGGGATCCCTTGTGGGAAGGACAGTGTACAATGGCCCCTTTATTGTCTACCTTATTTAGTTTTTAGTTTTCGAGATACAGCACGGAAACAGGCCCTTGAGCCCACCGAGTCCACGCCAACCAGCAATCCCGCATATTAATACTATCCTACACACACTAGGAACAATTTACATTTATACAAACCAATTAACTGACAAACCTGTACGTCTTTGGAGTGTGGGAGGAAATCTAAGATTTAGGAGAAAACCCACAAGGTCATGGGGAGAACGTACAAACTCCATACAGACAGCATTTGTAATCGGGATTGAACCCGGGTCTCTGGCGCTGAAAGCGCTGTAAGGCAGCAACACTACCGCTGCGCCACCGTGCCACATTGATATGAGTCGAATTGCATTGTGTGTGTGCATGTGTGCACGTGCTTGCATGTGTGCCTGCGTGCATGTGTGTGTGTATTTGTGTGGGATGGTGGTGGTGATGGCTGGTGGTCACAATCAATATAGTCATTCTGGAGTCCCAGATTTATATGGTTGCCCGTGAGTCCTGGACTTGCAGATGCTTCAGGGTGTTCCATCTGTCAGTCAGCTTTGCTGCTGAAGTGCGGCTGACTCTGAGGACAGGATCCAGTTTTGCTAGAATTCATCGTCATTACACTGGAGAACCACTACTTGGGTTGTGCAGTATTTATGAAGCAGCATTGATTTCAATGTGGATTCTGGGGACTAAAAAGCAAAGGGAAAGGCAAGATATCAAATGTTTCTAATCAACTTTATTTATTTTACTTCAATTTCAATAGCTTTTCAAAGTCTCTGAATGCCACTATTCCCAATTGACGAGCATCATGCTTCTAAAGAGAAGGAGTGAAGACTCAACCATTCTCTGACACATTTGCCAGTGGCCACCTCAAAAGTAGCATTGGTAAGAACTCAGCTGAAGGACCCTCTGGCTTTGGATAGAGCACGATGACTGATATGTTGGAAGAAAGGCAGGCCATTAAATTATAGCAGAACAACAATACGCACATGAGACGACACGCCCTCCACATTGCAAAATCCAAGGGGTGTCCTTCAAACAATAGGTACAATATCAAAATGTTTAGCTTTCCCATTTCTTTCTGTTTGCCTCTCCTGTTTACAAACATCAATTGCACTTCTGATCAGCCTTTTCTGGTGACGGATATAAAACTTGCTGAGAATTAATCGATTTTGGGAGTGGTAAACAGAAACGTGAATGTCAAAGAAGAATTTGTGGTTAATTCTGATCATTTCTGGCGAAAATCCCAAAACATGCTCATATTTTACCGCTTTCCACTTTTCCTCATCCTCCAGTACAACTTCAGTACACTGTCCTCTCACCAACTAGAGTGTGGTCCTCACCTACCATCTACTTAATTGGATACCTTTGAATTATCTTTCATCTGACTTTATTGCACAAAATATTATACCCTTTATCCTGTATCTGTATACTGTGAATGGCTTTAGTATAATCTTGTATTGTCTTCTCATTGACTGGTTAGGGTGCGACATAAAAGCTTTTCATTGTACCTCGGTACAAGTGACAATAATAAACTTAACTAACTAAACTAAACTTTAATACAATATCACATTGGTGAGATAGACCAAATATTCAAGTGGCACTGACAGTCAGCATGGTACTGCTGTGCTGGAGAAACTCTACTGAGTCTTTACAAAATGGTTAAATTCTCTTAACTGTTTTAGTCTGGTAACCAAAGCTTATTCTGACTGTCCGTTCTGTAGATGGAAAGGAGAGAAAACAAATCGTCCCCTTGTCATGTTCATACTCCGAGCTCATAGAATGATGGTTTGCACATGAATAATCTTTCCACCTGGAGGCCTCCTAATCAGACCACGATATATTTTCTTTGCAATTTAAATACAGATTGCATTCCTCTAACTTAGACCCAGGGTTAGACATGAAATGTCAAAAACTTAAATGCTGCAACAATAACTGTTCATAACAAAGAACAGAATAATCTGTGGAATGTCTTTGTCGTAGTGCAGAGCAGTTATCTGACAAGTGCTACAGATCACCAAATGACTGTTAGGTTTAATTATACAATCGGAGATTCCCCTCAGCTGCTTGGCTCTGCACTTTGATGTCCAGAAGAATGGATATAAAGGTTTTACTTGTTTATTTATTGGTCCAGTGGCTAATTCAGTTTGGAGATTGCATTAATATTTAAGTAAAGTGCAAAGGAAACAAAGCTATTGCATCAAGTGACCTCATTAATGCAGTTATGCATTCTCTGTCCAGTGATAGACTTCGAAAATTTTTACTTTCTACGTTCTTTTATCCAAGCTGTACCACTGACCCTTTTTAAGAAATGAATTTTATAATCATGGACTGAAATTGTGTATTTCATCTGCCAAATATTAATTAATAAAGAGATGGCTCATCCTTGAACAAATACCTTCCGTCCACTGTCTGAGCTCCTTGCTTACTGTCCATTATTCCACATATTTTTCTGAATGGATACAGTAGTTTGCATTTAGAAGGCCCCTTTAAAGAAGCCCAAGATGCTTCAGATGGCACTAACAGACAAACTAGACTATCGTAGAATGGGACATCAGAACAGGGTGCAGTAAAACTCCTAAAATGGAGTACCTTCAGAACTTAGGTAGTGGCAGACTGGAAGGTTATCCAATTAGTATGCCAATGTGCTTTTGATTCATGTTTTTAACTCTTACACAGTGATAAAATAAACCTACTTATGAACCGAGTGACTTTAAAGGGAACATGGGAAAGGGGACCTGGTAAACCAGATGCCAAACCATCTGGATTTCTGGACAATTAGATGCTGTATTATAGAAACTTTACTGTAATAGATGGCTAACACTTGGAATGGAAACGTTCAAGTCAAGTCGAACCTATTGTTATGTGCATAAGTACAGTGAGGTACAGGTCGATTGAAAAACATGCTTGCAGCAGCACCGCAGACACATAGACTCAAACAAACTCAAATATAATTTATTCATAAATTACACACAAGTTCTACAAGACCATGAAAAGTAAAAGGCAGAAAGTGCAAATTGCCTAAATAAAAGTCTGTTACTGAGAAGAGAGATAGATATTGCAGCATTATTCAATGTTGGCATATTCAAGGTGGCACTTGCAAAAAGTATTCAAAGTGGATTAAATTTGTGAGAAAAGCTTTTGGATTTTCAAATAAATCAGGATTGAGGAAATTCCTAGCTCCAGAACTCTGGGATGTGGAGGCACCAATCAACAATACTGTTGAAGCAATTAAGATAAAAATAACATCTGCAAAATTGGTGGCTTCCACATTGAAAGCAGCAGGAACTAACTGCAATGTAATTTTGAATTAATAAAGTACTTCATGAATCCACTTACAACATATCATAGAGCCTGAAGGAGTGATCAGTGCCGACCCGATCAACACAAAGCTCAAAATGGGATTTCAAGTTTTAAGCTAGATAGCAAAACATATCATCTACAGTCCACGTTTCAACCATAAATTATAGTACATAACACAGAATCCATGACCTGCATGCACGTTTACAATGGGACCATGACATGACGGTTGACAACTTGTTGTGTGATAGTCAAGCATTGTATAATGACAAGAGGAACCCAAATCATGCAATGTTATGGCTTGCAGAGCAAAGGCCAAGCCTGCATCTTTGTGCAGGATATCCTCCAAGAGATACCAGACCCATGGGACAAGTTCAACTCAATTTCAAGACACACATAATATGTTCCATCGTCACCACTCCCTCTCAGGGTAATGTGGTTGATGCAGCAAACATTGTTTAACATTCCATTTGTGCTGTTAGACGTAACACTAAGTTAACTTCTACTGTATAAGAATTAAATCTTCATACTGTTTTCTTTCTTTACCAGTGGAACAAACCACGTCCATCTTTCACTATGTTGATCAATATTCATTGCTCTTCAATATTTTACAATTCGGAAACTGATTGCAAAAATATGAGAATTTCTCAAGCAATAAAACACAACCACATTGAATTTCCTGCTTCGTCACCATTTATTACTTCTTGAATGATTTGCTCAACAAGACTGATTATTTTTCACCACATCATTTTGCTAACATTGAAACAACACAGCACAATGAAAGACCTACAGGAAGAAAAGGTTAATAACTCCATTTCCCAAGGAAAGAGCAAAGTCTTGAACTAAAAAGCTGTGCTTAGGATTTTGTTGTGAGAGTTGGTGTCAGTCCAGAGGGATTAATATTGGATATTTACTGAGTTCCAGTAAACATATGGACCTGCAATGTATTATCGACTTGGATCTGTAATGCACTGATCCATTTGTCTGCCAAGATATTCCAGGAAGTTTAATACTGGCTTAAGACAAGACTTCCACACACCAGACCCTCATTCTTCACTTGCCATTGTGCACATTGGAATCAGAAAATCATAGAAATATAAATATCTATGGCATAGAAGTCACTCAGCTCATTTGGGTGTTGCAGGACCAAAATGGACTATCTATATTAATCTAATTTTCTAGCTTTTGATCCATAGTTTTGACGATTATGGCTCTTCTAGTCCTTATCTAAATACAATTGTAAAAATATGGTGAGGGTTTCTGTCTCCATAATTCTTTTAGGCCGAATTGATTCACATCTTTGGACAGTATTTTGTAGTGCCCTCAGGAATGACGCACCTTTGTCTGATGCCTTGCAAATGCTGTGCTCATGGATGCATTTATGGTAACTATTTCAAATGCCTGCACACCAGTGGGAGTTGCTTTCTTGTCTCTGTGGACTGTATCCCCAGGTTGTAAAAGCCATAGATCTGATAGTCTCTGCACTTGCTTTCATGCTGTTTCTCTTGGTTTTGTTGTATTTGCGCATACGTTCGTCATCTATCCCATGGAGCATCTGCGTAGGTTGTGAGAAAATGATTGCAGCTGGTGGTACCACTCTTGCTGACTGCATCATTGCTCTGCAGATTTGAAATGGTTTTTGCTTCCACAATTTTTCTTTGGCGTGAGAGGCACAGATGACTTTTTTCTATGTTTGCATAAATCTCCTTAGTTTAGTTTATTGTCACGTGTACCGATGTACAGTGTAAAACTTTTTGTTGCGTGCTAACCAGTCAGCGGAAAGACTATACATGATGGCAAACCAGCCGCCCACAGTGTAGATACATGATAGAGGGAATAATGTTAAGTGCAAGATAAAGTCCTGTAAAGTCTGATTAAAGATAGGTTGTGTCTTCAATGAGCTGGATTGTAGCTCAGTAGCGCTCTCTAGTTATTGGTAGGATGGTTCAGTTGCCTGATAACAGCCGGGAAGAAACAGTCTCTGAATCTGGAGGCGAATGAAACTTGAATTTCCAACGTGTGAACTGTTGTAGGTCACAAGCCTCTTGATGTCATTAATGTAGAACCACATTCCCATTGTCACTGTCACCACACTGCACAAAGACGCAATCAGGGTAATGGAAATGATAATCTCTGCAACTGGTTAATGACAATTTCAAGCTAGTGATCACCCCTTGTAATACTGACCTGTTGGCTTCTGAGTAAGTCCAACATTTGTGTTAGTTCTTGCATGTTTGACTCTGTGTTTGCTGAACACACTAGATATTTGTCGATGGAGGCACATGGAACTGCAGATGCTGGTTTGCAAAGCAAGGAACAAAGTGTTGGAGTAACTCAGACAGCATCTCTGAGAATGTAGGTTGGGATAGATTTCGGATCGGAATCCTTCTTCAGACTTCTTCAATCTGCTCCTATCCATATGCACCAGAAATGCTGCCTGACTGACTGTTACTCCAGATATTTATTGATAATGTGCTCAATCAAGTTATATATTTACGAGAACCATACCTTGTCACTTAATAATAAGTTTGTTTGCACAATTCCACAATGGCCTACATGAGCGATGTCTATAGTGTGTTATGTAAGTGACTGTGGGATGGCAACACGGTTACTTCATAGCAGATCCTCTGAGGGGAGGTGCATGGTGAGTTCAGCACAAACTTTGTGAAAATCTTGCAGTATATGTGTAATTTCACAAGAGCGTGTGGTTTTCACAACGTGTTTCTATTTTTGTTTGAATTATTATCAGTGTGAAGGAGTAACACCTTGCTTCAATGCAGTTTGGATTTTCTTAATGTCATCATTTTGGGTGGACCATAGATGTTGTCTGCAAAGTCGACTGGTGTCAATGTGTATGTGATGTATATCATGTGAAGAGCTAACACCGTGTTGAAACTAAAAGAATCACTGTCACCTGAGATTAAATTGAATATTGTGTTGATACGCTTGGATTTAAATTTCATTTACGATGAAAATATTCCAAGAATTGCAAGGTGTCCTATTATTAGATGGAAATATCCTGGGGGGATTTCCAATGAAATAAAAGAAGATAATAATGTAGGTTTATCCATGTATCACACTGACAGACGTGTTTGTGTCAGGAAGTGGACTGATTCTTGAGTTTGGGCAGCTTGCAGCCCAGCGGTATGAACATTGACTTCTCCAACTTTAGATAGTTCCTCAGTCCCTCTCTTCACCTCCCCCTTTTTAGTTCTCCCTCTATCTTCCTGTCTCCACCTATATCCTTCCTTTGTCCCGCCCCCCCTGACATCAGTCTGAAGAAGGGTCTCGACCCGAAACGTCACCCATTCCTTCTCTCCTGAGATGCTGCCTGACCTGCTGAGTTACTCCAGCATTTTGTGAATAAATATCTTCGATTTGTACTAGCATCTGCAGTTATTTTCTTACACTTGAGTTATAAATGTTCACTCTCACCCATGGCAGAGTGCACGGACATGTATAGTGAATAACAAATGAATATAGTCAGGTTATCAGAATTGTTAATCTTGACATTGATTTCAACATCTCCCACCGACTTTTATGCGTTTTTATGCACTGGTTTTGCTAACCAACAAGCATTTGTAAAATATGTTGGTTTTCTACAAAACTGATGATGATTGCAAGCAACGAGTTTTCTACTGTTGTTTATCTCTGTCGCATAAACAAGGACAGTCGCATCCTCGCCACTCTCTTTTTTCCCTTCACCCATCGGGCAAAAATGTATAGAAGTGTGAAAACGCACACCTCCAGATTCAGGGATAGTTTCGTCCCAGCTGTTATCAGGCCTTAACCATCCTACCAACAACTAGAGGGCAGTCCTGAGCTACTACCTACCTCATTGAAGAGACTCGGACTATTTTTGATTGAACTTTACTGTACTGTTACACTAAACGTTATTCAATTTATTCCCTTTATCATGTACTGTGGATGGCTTGATTGTGATCATGTATTGTCTTTCCACTGACTGGTGAGCATGCAAAAAAACCTTTTCACTGTACCTTGGTACACGTGTCAATGAAGTAAATTCAACTCAACTCTAAAACTCAACTCTAAAGCGTCTTGAGGTCTTCCTACATCCACTGCTCACTTTGCTAAAAATGAATATGTTCTTGCTAATACCAGTGGCTTAGATCATTTGATATCCTCTTCAAGGGCTTCCATCAAAGTTGTTTTGATGTTCATCCCACAATAATCTGTGTTTTAAGATCTCATTCCAATTTACAAGATTGGGAAATCCGCTCAATGAACCTGCTACAATTTAGGTCTGGCACAGATTCCGAGATTTTATTCATTTCAATGGAGAGCATTCTACTTCTTCTTCTTGAGTATGGTGTGCACAGCCTAAAGTTGTAGGTCAAGGGTAGACATCCAGGCCAGGGCAGCATCAGTTGCTGGGTGGATGACCTTGATGCCACCAGGGAAAAGCCTCAGTGAAGAGTCATTCACGATGTGTGGGATGGTCTGGTCTGGATATCTGCAGTCGCAAGCAGGGGTGGGAGATTGCAACCTTCATGTGGTCCACCCTGTGTCGACTAATGCAATCAACCTGGCATGCACAACTAATAGATGGAGAGCAATGACTGTGAGGGAAAAAGATAAGTTTGAAGTCATTTACGTTTTTCAATTTTCTTGTGTTTTAAGTGTTTTCATGATAATTATTATTAATGTAAGATTTAGATTTGATCAATAGTATGACCAAATTTCAATATTGTTGGACATTTCGACAGTCTTAGTTGGCAATCAAAACAATTTTCTACAAGGAACTTAAAACTTTAGCCAGAACTGTACAGGGCCACTCCAACCAGGTTAGACTCAACTTCTTAGATGAAACTTTTGCCAGAAGATCTGCTCTAGTTAAGTCCAGACATCTGAAGTTGGAAGTTTGCAGCTAAAATCCGTGCCTCTGTGTCAAGAGGTCACAGTGATCAAAAATTAGAGCTTGAGTCAGTCTGAAGAAGGGTATGGACCCTAAATGTTGCCTAGCCATGTCCTCTGGAGATACTATCTGACCTGCCGAGTTACCTCAGCACTTTGTGTCTTTTTTTTCAACCAGAGCTTGAAGTCTAGGTTTACCTCTGGTACCTGGCTTGCATGGATGCCTTGCCCCACCATCAGCTCTCCATATTGATTATTGATCATTAGTTCTGACAATAGAAGAAGCACTTACATTACTCTTTCTGTGCCCACTCGCTGATTCCAAATCCTTCAAATTCCTCCACAGCAGAAGAACAATTAATAAAAGCATGACAGCCTTAACTCTCTGTGATCCTTTGAGGCTTCAAGATTTTTTACTTGGGAGTTGAACAAGTATTGTTTTTGTTAAATTTCAAGGCTGGGCTACTCAGTCTTTTTTTGATTATGAACTATTTAAACAGAGGGAACAGCTGCAATTCAAGTAGATCTGTGTAGTGTGGCCATCCTCCCTGGGAATGTCCTATGACAGTGTAAAAACAATACACCAGCCAACATGATGGGTGTCTACTCCATTTGTTTTGCCTTGCAATGTTTTCACAACTTTTTTAAGTTATACAAAATTCAAAATGTTTATAATAAGGTTCTCGGTTTCCGGTCTCAGACTGATTGTTTTGCATATTGTTGGAATAATCATGTGCATTCATAAAGCGTCTTTGAAACATATTTCCTAAAGGAAGGTGTTGAGGATTTATTCTCTGCTGCCAATTTGGACTGGATGAAAACCCTTTCTATTGTACAGATTTTAATGTTTTAACATTTTGGAGAGCCAACGCCCTGGATCACTTCAATGTTTTAGGTAGTGACTTCAATATTTTAAATAGGTCCAGTCTTTAAGGTATTCTTTCGGTTTGGGTGAAGTTCTAGAATTGATCATTTGAATTAAGGTGAAGGTTAGGATTCGGTCAAGTTGGCAACTGATCCTGATTGCGGTAGTGGTGGTCAACTAGTGGTAATTAGGGAAGTTGCAGGAAGTGCCATGAAAAGGAAATGGAGGCCAAGTCATCATAGAAAAAGATTATGACATGTGATTTAGTTAAAGGGCTAAGTCTTCAGAAGGTGAGACACCATTCTCTTGGTTCCGCTTTACAGTGCAAACATTCTATGGGGAAAATGCCCTCCGAGATATGATGAATGTTTTGTGGATAACTAACATATTTAAAAAACAGAAAATAAAACAGGAACTGGCTATTTGTCTCATGGTCTGCATGGACGATGATGCCAAATTAAACTAATCCCTTCTACCTGCATGTGATCAATATCACTTAATTCCTTGCAAATTCATGTGCTTATCCAGAAGCCTTGTAAATCCCATTATCGTATCTACTTCCACCACCACCCTTGGCAAACAATGGCTCTTTAAAAAGAGCAAGACATTTTTAAAGACCATTATGTCAAGTAAAATGAAGAGAAAACTATATAATAGTTCAACTGCCAATACATCATTCCCTCCAACCCCAGAACAACCTTCAAACAATATCTAACACAGTAAAAAAAAACAAAGTTAGAATATTGGAAAGCAAGACTTCTTACAGCACAAAAAAAGCTTGGATTTGATCATTTGATGCATTAATCTATTGACGAGACCTTTCAGTCAAAATTAAGTTGTGGAAGAAATGGAGGCAGTTCAGTTTAGTTTATTGTCATGTGTACTGAGGTACAGTGAAAAGCTTTTTGTTGGGTGCTAACCAGTCAGCAGAAAGACAATACATGATTACAATCAATCCATTTGCAGTGTACACATTTGCCTTACACCTTGTCCAACCTTCCATCTATGACCTGAGCAGCATCGCAGAGGAAGAGCTTAGTTGGATAGTCCATAATCTGCTGGTTTTGACCTCTACACCCACCTTGGTTCATCCAGTTTTGACATACTTGTTCACCACCATCCAAACCTCACTCCACACTTCAATCCCATCCAGTATCAACCAAGTATATTGTAAATTATCTGGGGATGTTGTCTCCACTGTTACCTCTATCAATTTAATTCATTCATCACTCTTTGTATGAATAATTGCTAATAATGGATTGAAATGGAGTTCGTACCTACCATTATTCACCAGTTCACACTAGTTCTGTTATCCCAATTTCACATCCACTCCCTACACACTAGAGGTAATTTAAATAGGTCAATTAACCTACAAACCCACATACGTCTTAGGGATGTGGGAGGAATCCAAAGCACTCGGAGGAAACCTACACAGTCACAGGGAGAATGTGCAAATTTCACACCAACAGCACCTGAGGCTAGGATTGAACCCACACCTCTGACTCTGTGAGGCAGCAGCTCTACCAGCTGTGTCACTATGCCACTGTCAACTTACTTTAATTGGCTTGACATCATGTCTCTTCCCATTCTATTTTGCTTTAATATCTACAACAGAAGAGTTATGCGTGTTTTTTGTTGAGTGCTCCCCAAACTCCTTGGTGATTCACACCCATGCCAGCACCTCTCCTTTTCAGAACACATTGGGAGTGCAATGCATCTGTACCAGCAGCATGGAAAGCCTGAGGAAGAACGGAGGGCTAATTTCACACTGCAGAGGAATATGTGAAGTAAATTCATAACCTGATGTTTGGCATGCATCAGCCAATTCACGTTACCAAAAATGCACCCGGCATTTTGCATCTGCTCTGATTGCCCCTCTGATTATTTTCCTTGAGTAAAAGGATTTTACTTTCCCAGTCAATGTGGATAGCTGCAATCAAAGTCCACTACCAGTACTTTTCAATCGAATAAACTTAACGTCAAAGAGTACTTGATTCGTCCATATCACAATGAACAAGCAAGGCTGTTATTGTAAATGATAAAATTCCTACATTTGTTAGCATACAAAGAATAGTCGAGTTCATTGAAGTGTCAAATATCTCAACCAAATCATCCAGTGAAACTCGGAAATGCTGGTGGAGGAAATGTTGATAATGCGCAAGGTTTCAAATTTTTTCCAAAGCTTTGTGACAAAGCAGCTCTGTCCATTATCTCAGCGGAAATGCATTTTGTTCAAAATGATCTCAAGTTTCTATTGCTGAGGTTTTGCCTGCAAGTGCCATCTTGGTGTGTTTATTTTCATGCTATCAGGAGCAAGAATTCAGGGAAACAACAATTTGTTGATGAGTAATTTCATCGGAATACTTTGGCTACCATTTATTAATTCATAGCATTATTATTGGTTTATTATTATCGTCGCGTATACAAGGATACATTAATAAATGTGTTTTGCTTGCTATCTAGGCAAATCATACCATCATACCATCCAAGAATACATCAGATCATGCAAAAGAGAAAGTAAGCAGAGTGCAGAATATGGCATTACAGTTACAGCGAAAGTTCATGTCAACAAATACACAAGGACTGCAACAAGGTAGATTGGAAGATCAGGAATTCATCCCCAGCATATGAGAGGTTCATTCAAGAGTCTGATAACACCAGGAAAGAAGTTGTTCTAGAATCTGGCGGTAAGTGCTTTTAAACCCTGAGAGATGAGGAGTGAATGAGTGGAGGGGTGAATGGTTCTTGAGAACCTATTTCCTTTTTCCTGGAAATTTCCAACTTCCAAAATGGAAGTTGCAGGTACCCCATAATTCAGAAACATAATTATCAAACACAAAATATTGAAATCTCTCTAGTTAGATAGAAACTAAGAAACTGGGGGATACTGAGTGTTCAGCACAATAAACAATTCTATTGTTAACTAGACAGGCGTGGGCCCGTTGGGTCCAAATCTCTCCTGTGGGCCCGGCAACCCCCATTGGGTCCAAACCCCTCCTGTGGGCCCGGCAACCCTCCCCCAACTGACGACACTCACCCATTCCATCCCCCTCAACCCCCCTTAAAACTCCCCCAGGACCAGGGGCGGGCAAGGGGAGAGAGGAAAGGAGAGAGGGAGCCACTCACCCCGGCCCTGGGCTGCCAGCAGTAGGAGAGCTCAGCTCACCACCCCCCCCCCCCCTATTGCCCACCACTCCCGTTACTCGGGCAGACCCCGCCCTCTCCGAGTGGCAACCCTCCCCCAACAGCGCACGCGCGGATCCGGCGGCCATCTTACCACTGTGACGCAAGATGAACACGTAAGTATTAGATCAACGGGCCCCATATGCGCATGAGCGGACCCGTTGGGTTTCCATTGTGATGTCGAACATGGAGGTATTACTGCGCAGGCGCGGCTGATGGGTAGGGGAAGTTGAAAAGGGGTTTATTAAAGTTTTTAAAGTGATTTTTAAAGTTTAAAATGTGAATAACTTTTAAAATATAACTTCCATTTGAACCGCAGGCCAATGGTGAGTAAAGTGGGCCTAAAATCTTTGCGCTATCGTGTACCATTTTTGCTGTATTTCGGGAACAAAGTGACATATAAACCAACATACGTATGAATATACATATAGAGTTTTAGTAATATTTACATATCACTTAACAATTCCATTCCATTGTCAAGTCAGTGCACAATCAAACAACTGGACTGGCAGCAAACCAGAGTTTTTTTAAAGTTTATTATTTCAGGTGTACAGAGAGACAGTGGACAGCTTTTTGTTGCATGCTATGCAGTCAATGAAAAGACCATACATGATTACAATCAAGCCGTGCAGAGTGTACAGATAAGGATGAAGAGTATAACGCTTAGTGCAAGATTATTGTCAACATCTTTACTCAATACCCCAACCGATGAAGGCCAATGTACTGAAAGCCTTCTTGACCACCCTTCCATCTAGCCTGACCACCTTCGGAGAATGATGTATGCGCACTCCCAGATCGCTCTACTCTACAACACTGTCCAGGGCTCCACCATTCACTATGAAGGTAGACACAAAATGCTGAACTAACTCAGCGGGCAGGCAGCATCTCTGGAGAGAAGGAATGGGTGATGTTTCGGGTTGAGACCCTTCTTCAGACTGCGAAATCTCCTTCTTTCCTATTCACTATGAGGGTCCTGCCCTGGTTTGACTTCGCAAAATGCAATATGTTGTACCTACTAGCTCTGAAAAAAAAAACTATGGCATTATATCTTTGGTGCATTTCTAGATTGTGCACCTGTAATCAGATCCAAACAGTGTTATTTAATACTCATGATTTAGAGTTCAGAAGTGAGTACAAAATGGTCTTTGAGAATATGAAGGTATTTCAGCCAGCCTAAAGAATAAGTGTAAGTGTGGTATACATACCAGCAGGAGCAATGGCAGCTACTCATGTGAGTCAGAATATACATACAAACATAGAAACCTCATCTTACACATTCCAGGCAACATGGTATAAAATGCTGTACTTGCCTACATGACAGAGAAGCTAGAGAGGAAATTTTTTTTTTGGAACAAAAGGAAAACATTTAGAAGATTGCATCAACATAATATCAAGCTGAGAAAAAAACACATATGAAGAGGAAATTAATTCCTTGAGGCTTGCAAGTAGATAATAACAGACTCCAGCTGTTTAAAGAGAAAACTGAAGCCAGCATCAGAACAGGAAAGCACAAAAATATCACAAAGCACAACACATTATTCAGGATGATTCAATGAAACACAAGATTTCTACCAGACAGTCATTGTAGTTGAGACCACTTCAAAGACTATTGAGGAAGACGATCTATGGTGTGAGGTAATAAATAGCAACAGGTATATGATCTGAGCAGAAACCCTTAGCAAGAAATGCAAAACTCATTTGCAATGCCACCAACGTTGGGGGAATGATTAGTCATGCGGTGGATGAAGGACAGGAGTAACCTGGTGCTTATGAATCATGTACATTGGTTAGAAGGGAAAATGTAATCTTCAAAGAGAGAAGACATGGACAATTGCCTCTGAGTTAAAAGACTTCCCAAATTCTTGAGGAGGAGGCTGGTTACTGACCATTTGTTATTCTTGGCTATTTGTGGACTAATCATAATCATAATCATAATAATCGTAATCAAAATTTATTAGCCAGGTATGTTTTGCAACATGCAAGGAATTTGGTTTGCCATATAGTCATACCAAAAAATCAACAAGACACACAACTACATAAAATTTGACATAAACATTCACCACAGCTGCTCTTCCACATTCCTCATTGTGATGGAAGGCAATTAAGTCTTGTCTTCTTTCCTTCTTTTTGTCCCGCGGTCGGGGGAGTCGAACCATCCGCAGTCGGGGCGATCGAAGCTCCCACAGCCGACGATCGAAGCTCCCGCGTCGGGGCAATCAAAGCTCCCACGATCGGGACGGTCGAAGATCCTGCGGTTTGGAGCTCCCGAAGTCGGTCCATAACTGAGTACCACATGTTAAAGTCCACAGGATCCCGCGGTTGGAGGTCCTGAAGTCGAACTCTGACAAAGGGATCGCAAGCTCCACGATGGTAAGTCCGCAGGCTCCCGCGGTTGGAGATCCCAAATTGGGTCCCCAGCAAGAGGCTGCCAGCTCCACAATGTTAGGCCGCAGTGCGGATGGAGATACGACACGGAAAAAAAGTTGTATCTCTGTCAAGGAAAGAGATTTAAAAAGTTTCCCCCAACCCCCCATATAATACAAAACTGAAAGTACACTAAAACATACATTTTACAACAAACTAAAAACAACAAAGAAGGAAAAAGACGAGACAGACCAACGCTGGTGCTATCTGCTATTCCAACAATGATGGAGACAAGGATGCAAAGATGGGGCATCCTCTTGTTTCAATACAATCCTCATGATATTGAGTATAGAATATCCATGCAAGACAGACACTTTGTCAAGAATAAAGAATCAAGAGGAGTGGCACATTGGCGCAACAGTAGAGTTGCTGCCTCACAGCACCAGAGACCCAGGTTCGATCCAGTCTACGGGTGCTGTCAGTACAGAATAGTACGTTCCCCTGTCATCACATGGGCTTCCTCCAGGTGCTCCGGTTTCCTCCCACACTCCAAAAATATACAGGTTTATAGCTTCTGTAATTTGTAAATTGTCCCCGGTGTGCAGGATAGTGCTAATATATGGGGTGATCGCTAGTCGGCACAGACTCAGTGAGGCGAAGAGCCTGTTTCCACGCTGTCATTTCTAAAGTAAGGTAAACTAAAGTAAATACTCTGCGAAGGAGCAACAACAATTTTTTTTTAAAGTTTAAAATCAATAAGTATGATAATCTCTTCATCATAGGAGAGCAGCTTTAGAGATGGGCAGATTCAGACCCAGGTGTGAATGAGGATGTCAAACAATTTCATTATAGATTCTATAAATTATCCACCAATGAGAAATGTACACAATGGGGACACAGGGTAGTAATCTGAAGAAATCTTAAAGACTTTAAAACAACTCCCTGCAGAACATCTAAGTATAATAAATAGGAAGTCGGTGTTTAGCAAAATTATCTATTTGCCCGGCATTGTTAAAGATAAAACCAAGCCAAAAGGCATGGTAGCATTTATTCACAAAATGCTGGAGTAACTCAGCATCTCAGGAGAGAAGGAATGGGCAACATTTCGGGTCGAGACCCTTCTTCAGCATTGATCAGTGCAATCTCCTGAAGTCTCACTTCAGATATGAAAGTGTCCTGAAAGATCATACCGGGGGTCCATATTGTAAGAAAAAAGTACACAACTGTTTGGCATTATTTGGCAGCTATTTTAAATGGTTATATGTGGAGTCATGTGCAAACTCAGAAAGACAAGCTTAAGACCTATTTTCATCACACAAGACCCCTGCATAATGGTCGATAAATTATTTAAGTTTGAACAGTCAAGAAGAACAATGGAATAGCACAATTTCAATTTCCCTTCTCCCAGCTACAAAGCGGGAAGCAAAATGTTCCAGTTTTCATGGTAAAGATTGAAAAAGATTGATCAGACTTGACCATGAAACATGCAGCATTTTTCCTGTACTAGAGAATAATGCACATAAAACTCCACAACAGGATATATTACCATTGAAATCTTAATGGAACATTTTTTCAGCTTTGAAAACTCATGCCTGACACAATGAAGCTTGTTGGAAGTGAGCAGCCCACTATGATTGCAGATTGCTGCTCAGGAACAAATTTTAATTCTACACATTGTGCATTGACTAAAATAGGCACAACATGTGTGAAGACCAAGCTATCAACGATTACAGTGAATATTTTCAAGCACCTGAGAAACTATTTCATTTCATTCCTTTGACAATCATTTAATTGAGATTTTTTGAATGGCAGATCATTTTCAGGAGAAATTTAAATAAGGACTTGAAAAAGTTCACAGTAAATTAAACATCCGGCCATGAGTGTTAAAAAGTCAAGAAATTAACCGTACAAAATTCAGCAGACTGACAGGATGTCAGATTGTTAAACAAATGCAGAAGTTAACAATGGTTGCTGTCCCTTCAGTAATGTATAGCTCTTAATATTTATTCCAAATGGAAAATGCTGATATCTTAATGTTCAGGATCAATGACACTTGCATTTGTTCAACAGTGCTGCAAATATGAAAAAGGCTAGAAGAGATGGAACCATTTCTGGGACAAACATAACTGGGACCTAAAATCAATTTAACTTGTTATTTGCAAGAATCAAGGAGGGATATATATGATAGCCCCAAAAGCAGGAGGGAAGTTGCAAATTGATCCATGTACCTTGAAAGTGGACTCTCTGTGCTGTGGTTCAGTTTCATATTTGCACCATTAAGTCAGCACTCACCGTGCTGCTCATTGGCTGCACTCACCACTATGTGAGTGATAAGCTCCAAGAGAAGCTAATCTGCTGAAGAAGGGTCCTAGAGATGTTCACCACAGATGCTGCCTGACCCGCCGAGTTACTCCAGCGCATTGTGTCCTGCACTGCTTTAAAACATCCTGCTCTTCCTAAATGGAGAGGTGTACTGTCCCTGCACCCAATCCACTTTTAGATTGGATGCATCCCTTTCAGCAGTGGATGCCAGATGACAACTACTCACCACATTAAAAAATCCTCCTGACCAGCACATAGTTACTTTCGCAGTCATTGTAAACACCAATGATGATTGATTATTATACACCTACTGATATAAATATTTTCTCCCTACACACTCCATCACACCCTTTGATCATTTTGAATGTAACAACTGTCAATATCTCCCTTGTTTTTTGAAGACATTGCATTCTGCCCACTCATATTTTTCTCCATGCACTACCTGTTGTACTTATGTGTGGCTTGATGATACTCATGTTAAGTATGATTTAACTGGATAGCACGTAAACAAAGCTTTTCACTGTATCTCGGGACATGTGGCATTAATAAATCTACAGAGCTTTCAGAAAGTATTCAGACCCCTTTACTTTTTCCACATTTTGTTACATTACAGCCTTATTTTTAAATGGATTAAATTCTTTTTTTTAATCATCAATCTACATACAATACCCCATAATAAAAAAGCATAAACAGATGTTTAGAAATTTTTGCAAAGTAATTAAAAGGAAAAAGTGAAGAGGTCTGAATACTTTCTGAATGCACTGTATACCAATATAATGATACAAAGGGCATGTCTGGTGTGAAGAAAGCAAGTCCAACCAGGCAGCATGACACATCAAACATTCGGAATATTTTTGTGGAAGAATTTGTAAATGTTATTGAAATCCAGAGTTCTAGTTTTCCTCTTCCCTAGCCTGAGTGCATTGTGCAGGAAACACAATTGTGGGTACGTCCCCGGACAAAATGACCTTCTTCTGTGCCAAAACATTTCAATGATTCTATGCAAAACTTCCTGTTTCTTCCAAGGCAAGGTCTGCCAAATGCTAATGCAACCAGTCAGGGAAAATAGGAACAGCCAATAACTACAGAATTCCTCTTCTGCTAAGTGTGAAAAATTAAACCCATCTCTTTATAAAATTAAATTAAAATTATCACAGTAAAATATTTCAAATGTTCATTTGTGCAAGCATCTTAAATTCCAGAAAAATCGCAAGACAAAGTTTCTTTTATTTCCAAAATGTGCAAATAGTTTATGACATTGAAAACTATACAAAGCAATTTAATAAACAGCAGAGCTTTGTGTGTCATGTGGAGCGTTGCAGAACCTGTGGGGTTCCTATTGTATTGAGTTTGTTCGCCTTCGCCAAATCAGGTTAGGTATTGTCTTCAACATTCCCATGGGAAGGAAAGGATTATTATCTGGGGATCATGCTTTCATCTGCAGGGTGTATAATCATGAGGATGCTGGTTAAGAACAACAATAACAACAGTGATAACAACAATTCGACATACGTGGCACCCTTTAAAATATCCTAAAGACACTTGACAAGGTGGGGTTTGAAATTCAAGTAAAACTCAACTTCGAAAGA
This sequence comes from Rhinoraja longicauda, assembly GCF_053455715.1. Lineage (NCBI taxonomy): Eukaryota > Metazoa > Chordata > Chondrichthyes > Rajiformes > Arhynchobatidae > Rhinoraja > Rhinoraja longicauda. The sequence goes on along the minus strand of NC_135968.1, from coordinate 27,181,710 downwards.
GATAAAGCTGTGATGCCCACCCCATGATAGAATAACGAATATTAGTCTGAAAATGGATCTCCACCCAAAATGTCACCTATCCTTTTCCTCCAAAGATGTTGCCTGACCTGCTGAGTTACTCCAGCACTTTGTGTCCTTCTTAGGTATAAACCAGCATCTGCAGTTCTCTGTTCCTACTTCTACTTCTGCTTTGCATGTTCTGACGTGACTGATAAAGCCATTGTGAGAACCACAAAGATTCCACCTATAGTTAGGAAGTGCCTGTTCCAGTGGTTTGTGAGGCGATTTGCTCTTTCCACCACCTACACTGATCTTTTGTCCGCTCCACTGCATGGTCATAAAGTTCTCCAATCCATCCTATATGCTTCTTGAGTCTGTTATGAGCTGTCATAGATCTGGTATTCACGAGAGTCAGTGAAGATGTTGTACTTTTTCCAAAGCGGCTTTGAGCACATCTTTGAATCGTTTCATCTGTCTGCTTAAGAAGTCTAATAGCAATCATGCAAATTAAGTTACTTGCCTAACAGTGATCAATGATCATAATGAGAGGCTCAAGGCTGGGAATATTGGCCTGGTAGAGGACATTAATGCCCTTTTTGTCTTGCATTTTTGTGTTGTGCATTAGGAGGATTTTGCCAAGACAGGTACATCTTGATGTCTTGAGTACCTGTGCTAGACAATCTAGGTCTCAGAAGCTGATAAATGGGCAAGCGTTAACGGGCCCTTGTGGACAAAGAGTTTCGTGCCAGGTCTGAATCCTTGAGCTTCAAATACTCTTTTGCTCAATAAGCCAAACACTAGGAAGATAACTATAATGGAGAGTTTTGGTTCCATTGATAGTTTGTCGCCCTGAAATATTAACTCAGTTTCTCCGAGATGCTGCCTGATCTGCTAATTGTTACCAACACCCTCTGCTTTTATTTCATCACAGAGAGACAAGGCTGAGAAAGGTGATAAAGCAGTGAACAATCCTTATAAACTAATGGGGGAGACACCACAACAGATTAAAAAAGTGCAAGTAATCACAAACTGATAACTATGCTGTTAGTTTGTGTTAAAAGTAATTGATTCATATGCTCCTCTCAGCTTGTTCCTTAAAAATAAATTTTCAAATTAGTTGCAACATAATTCATCTTTGATCATTCAATGTTGATGAAGGGTCTGAAGAAGGGGTGCGACCCGAAATGTCACCTCTTCCTTTTCTCCAGAGATGCTGTCTGAGCCGTTGAGTTACTCCAGCACTTTGTGTCCTTCTTCGGTATAAACTCTTACACTGATTCAATAAATGTTCCTTGGTAATGATCATTAAATGCATGCAATTGCGAATGATTTAAAATAAGCTCTGACTCTTCTGCATACATTTACTGCAACAAAGCTCATTCCTGCAATCAAGAAAGTGCTGGATTGCCATCCCAATAATATTAATGATCAACTATTGCAACTATTAATTGATATGATATAAAATGTAAATTGTTTGAAAGTATCACTTATTATGAGAGGCATAGATAGGATAGACAGTCTGAATCTTTTATCCCAGGATGGAAAAATTCAATACTAGAGGGCATAACTTTAATGTGAGTGGGACAACGTTTAAAGGAGTTGTGCAGGGCATATATTTTATACAGAGGGTGGTGGATGCCTGGAACCAGCTGGTGGTGGTGGTTGAAGCAGATATATTAGTGCCATTTAAAAGACTTCCGGATGGGCATATGTATCTGCACGGAATGGAAGAATATGGGTAATGTGCAGATAGATGAGTAATGGTCTTGGCATCATGTTCGGCACAGATATAGTGGGCCGAAAGGCCTGTTCTTGTTCTGTACTGTTCTAAGTTCTATCTCTGTAACTTTAAATATTCAATTCCAACATTCAAAGATTTAAGTGTGTCAATGTTGCTTTAAATTTGATCCTAATCTCTTCAGTGTCTGTGCTGTGAAGAAAGAAGCTTGTTCATGGAGTTTATTAGTCAACCAGTAACATAAATAATATTTTTTTCCCAGTGTATTGGACCATATCGTCAACCTATCAACATGGCCTACCTTTGCAAATGATGATGGTTTAATATGTAAAGCTTTCTGTTATCACCTATTTTTGAGTAATGATATCGTCGAACCCAAGTGTAAAATCAAATTGAGCAAATCCTCTTCTTCAAATGCGGCATTGATTTGCTTTTTGCTTGTAGGAAAATTTATAAACATTCCAGGCCCATTCAGAATCGTGATCTAATGTGCAAGATATTTACTGTGAGCTTTACTTCCCACTCCTCCCAAATAAGTTTCAAATCATGCTGACTATTCAATTTGATGCAGTCCAGATGCTTATTTTTAAACTGTGTAAATCACTGCAGTGCTGTACATACTGTGTACATACTGTGAACATACTGTGTACCTGCTTTCCATGACCCCCAACAAGGTATAGGCAAAACAAAACACGAGATCCCTGGTTCGGTTTCAAATCAATCTTGATATGCTACAAACGAGTCTGTTATGGTTCTGGGCTTATAACATCTGGTGGATGGATGCCAGTGGCAGTTCTCAAATGCTTGGAATGTCCCGCTGGATACGTGGAAGCTTGCAACCTGAGGGTTTTAATATGAACTCCACAATTATTCCAGGCAAAACAAACCTTTATTTTGTGTTGGCCATGTGCAGGCATATTCAGCATTGTTTTGACAGCTAATCACAGCTGTTGTCACTTCTAAATCCAAACCAAATTGAAGTACTTAGACACAAAGGATTGTTCAATATTTAACCTGTGGAAAGTTATTTACCACATCTGATATTTACTTCCATATTACGTACCATTTATTATTTTCTAACAATACTTGCAAAAGAAGAACTTAACTGCTTATCATTCCTTTTCTATCCAATTATTAATCAATTTCCTTTCTTCGTTTTCTTCTATTTACAGTAGCATAAAGATCAAGAATCTACACTAGGTAGGAAATTAGACAGACTGGTATTGTGACTGAGTGTTAGATATTGACCAAGGCACTGATGGCAATTCAAAACAAATTACTGTGGATGTCAGAATTCAGAAATAACCTCTCTTTTTCATATTTCTTTATGACATAAAAGGAGGCCTTGCGGCCCATCAAGTCTTTGCTGATTCTCAGTATTCCCATCGGTCCCACTTCCCCAGAATTCCCACTACCCTATTTTCCCTCATAGCCCATCAAATCCAGTTCAGTTTTCCTGGCATGCATTTGCATCAGGGGCAAGGTACAGAAGCCAGTATGTCTTTGGGATGTGGGTGGAAATTGTATAACAAACACATTTGGAGTATTGTAGGCAATTTTGGGCCCCGTATCTGAGGAAGGATGTAGTGGCGCTGGAGAGGGTCCAGAGGAGGTTTACGCGAATGATCCCAGGAATGAGTGGGTTAATATATGATGTGCATTTGATGGTGCTGGGCTTCTACTTGCTGGAGTTTAAAAGGATGAGGGGGGACCTCATCGAAACTTATCGAATAGTGAAAGGTTTGAATAGAGTGGATGTGGAGAGGATTGTTCCTTCGAGTGGGAGAGTCTAGGACCAGAGGTCAAAGCCTCAGAACAAAAGGACGTTCCTTTAGGAAGATAAGAAGGAATTTATTTCGTAAGAATTTGGTGAATCTGTGGAATTCATTGCCAGAGAATGCTGTGGAGGCCAAGTCAATGGATATTTATAAGGCAGGGATAGATAGATTCATGTTTGGTACAGGTGTCAGGGGTTATAGGATGAAGGCAGGAGAATGGGGCTGAGATGGATAGATCAGCCATGATTGAATGGCGGATATCCTATATCTATGCCTATATCTCAACCCCAGATCCCACCTGATCATGGAATCATGAAATGGTTACAGCACAGAAGGGCTCTTTGTGCCCACATCAGTTGTCTACCAGAACAACTCATTGCTCCGCTTCATGGCTCTTTCTCTGTAATCTTGAAAGTTTTACAAATTCCAGTATCTGCAGTTTCTTGTGTCCTAATGTTTTCCTCACCATGTATTTATCCAATGCCCTCTTGAAGGCCTCTGTCAAATCTGCTTGCATTCCAGCTAAACTATAAACTATATTGCCCTTTATTTTACATCTGTTGAATCTAGGCTTTGAGCTCCACCAATGGGAGCAGCTTCCAACTATACCAACTTGGAACTCATATTTAAGGTGTGGTTGATGTGAATGGTATAGATCAAGTTAATGGTTAATCTTAGAGAGAAGTGAATAGAGATTATGTTGAAGGAGAAGAAATAGCTCATGTGGAGTATTAGCGTCAACATGAGCTCGTTGGGCCCTACCCTCTAATCCTATACTTTATACTAACCATAATGATTTATTGCTGCAACAGCAATTGTACTTCAAAAATATTTTGCTGACACCTAATCATTAAAAGCTGCTATATAAATGCATATCTTTCTTTCTTCTGTTATCCCATCAGCAATATTGATGGATAGTACCTGACACAGGGACTACAAATAACATGGACCACAGCACAGAAGCAGGGTCCTCGGCTAACAATGACCCTACTAGATATAATGCCAAGTTAAACTATCTCCTGCATGTGACCCATGTCCCTCCATTCCCTGCAAAAGTAAGACAAGTTGTTGCTTGCATGGACACAGGTTGACAACTTGTGCAATCCAAACTGCCGTTATTATTGTAAAATGAGCCGTCTACAACAGAGCATCAATGCCAGAATGTTACATCAGCCGTGGCTCACTGTAGGATTCTGAAACCCAGATATAACCATGTTATCAGCAGACTGTGCTGAACTATGGACTGATGATTAATGACGTAAGCCAACTTTGCCACTGGGAAGCAAAAAAAATGCTGATTCCGTCATCCTATTGATGTGTGAGTAAGTAGGCATTTATGTCATACAACACCTGCAACTAAATGGCCATGTTAATGACGTTTATACAGTGAATTCTCATTTATCTAATCTTCATGCACACAGAAGTCTCAAGCTAACAGGATTTTTTTAAATATAAAAATAATCACAGGAAGGACATTTTTATTTCAAATGTTACACAAAATACATTTTCAAGAAAATTTCAATGTATTTATATTGAGAGACATGGGCAGTATAATATGATTATAAGACATAGGAGCAGAATTAGGCGATTCCGCCCATCAAGTCTACTCAGCCATTCAATCATGGCTGATCTATTTTTCCCATTTCAACCCTATTCTGCTGCCTTCTCCCCATAACTTTTGATGCCCTTACGAATCAAAAACCTAACAATCTCCACTTTAAAAATACCCAATCTTGGCCTTCACAGCTGTCTGTGGCAATGAATTCCACAGATTCACCACCCTTTGGCTAAAGAACCTCCTCCTCATCTCATTCTAAAGGTAGGTCCTTTTTTTCTGAGGCTGTGCCCTCTGCTTCTAGACTCTCCTATTACAAGAAACATTCTCTCCACATCCACTCTATTGAGGACTTTCATTATCTGGTAAGTTTCAATGAGATCCCCCTCCTCATCTTTCTAATCAGAGGCTAATTACCTCTGATGATTTTGCACTTTATGTGATGTTGAGTGCAGGCATTCATTTGATTTAGTTTTGTTGTATTTAACGTTAATACTATTTAGCTTTAACAGACAGAATTGCAATGTGAAACATTACTCTTTAAAAGGATAAACTGCCATACAGTTTGGCAATTGACTTAAAGGTTTATGCATCAAGTAATGGTGAGCGGTGTACAGGAATGTTTATTTTTGAGCAATTCTCATGCAAAGGCAATCCACACACTCGTTGCACACTGGTTGGCTGACAATATACTGCAATCAGTAGTAATAGAAGCATTAAATACGGCAATAAATGAGAATTGGATAATTGGAAAGGACCAAAGCAAAGCTGGAGGGCCAGGGAGGGATGCACAAGGGACTGAGATCAATTGGACAGTCAACTGAAGAATTGCCACAGACATGATGGCCTGCTTGACTTTCCCTGTGCTTTCTCACATAGTGGCATGGTACAGGCTAGATTTTTTTACCCCACATTTCAGCCCATTTTCCTTTGGCTCCACAATGTGCTGCAAATTGAAATTTGATAATGCTCCATCAACTTCTGTTGGATACCTGGGACTTTGTGAACCCGAAGGTTTATCTTCTTAAACAATTAAACTTCAGAACAGAAAAACAGTCAGTTTCAGGGAGGATGCTGTTCATTGACTTTAGTTCAGCATTCAACACAATAGTCCCCAGCAGACTGGTTGAGAAGCTGCTGGAACTGGGGCTTAGCACCCCTCTGTGTGCCTGGGTCCTGGACTTTCTCACTGCCAGGCCCCAAGTGGTCAGGATGGGGGAACACACATCTAGCTCCCTCACCCTGAACATAGGATCCCCCCAGGGCTGCGTCCTTAGCCCCCTACTGTACTCCCTGTACACACATGACTGTAGGGCCAGGTTCAGCTCAAACTCCATCATCAAGTTTGCTGATGACACTGTGGTGGTGGGCCGGATCTCCAACAACGATGAGAAGGCCTACCGGGAGGAGGTGGCTGATCTGGCACTCTGGTGTCAGGACAATAGCATCCTCTTGAATGTCACTAAAACAAAGGAGCTGATTGTGGACTTCAGAAGGGCTAAACATCCAAGGACGTACATGCCACTGGAGATAAATGGGTCTATTGTGGATAGGGTGAGCAGTTTCAAATACTTGGGAGTCCGCATCGCAGAGGATCTGACGTGGGCAACGCACATTGCCGCACTGGTGGGTAAGGCTAAGCAGCGCCTTTACCACCTTAGACAACTGAGGAAATTCAGAGTGTCGCTGAGGATCATTCATTGCTTCTACTCTGGGGCTGTAGAGAGCATCCTGTCCGGCAACATTACAGTCTGGTTTGGGAACAGCTCTGCCCAGGACAGGATGGCCCTGCAGAGAGTAGTGCGTTCGGCAGAACGCACCATGGGAACTACACTCGTCCCCCTGCAGGACCTATACATCAGGAGGTGCAGATCCAGAGCAAGCAAGATCATGAGGGACCCCTGCCACCCCAGTAACGGACTGTTCCAGATGCTACGGTCAGGCAAACGCCTCCGCTGTCACGCTGTGAAAACGGAGAGGATGAGACGGAGCTTCTTCCCACAGGCCATCAGGACTGTCAACTTTGATAACCCCAGAGACTAAATTTTTGTCGACACTTTTTGTGCTATGTTTAGTAACTTATTAACTTTATTTATATGCTGTAACTGTAATTCTTTTTGTGCACAACCCGCAGGCATTGCCACTTTCATTTCACTGCACATCGAGTATGTGTATGTGACAAATAAATTTGACTTGACTTGACTTGAAAATGCTTTTTTTTTTTAAACATTATTTTGCTTTAGTTTAATGGTTTACATTACTTTATTTTTATTAGCTTTACTTATTTTTATCCAAATATTAGGTAGACACAAAATGCTGGAGTAACTCAGCGGGACAGGCAACATCTCTGGAGAGAAGGAATGGGCAACATTTTGAGTCGAGACCCTTCTTCAGACTGAATATCCAAATATTGTTTTGTTTTATTACTTCAGTTGCAAACGTTTTAAAAAGGGAAACACTTCAGACACTTGAAATCTGAAACCTGAACAGAAAATATGAGAAAAACTTATAATGTCAGGAAGCACCTCTGCATAGAGAAACGGAGTTAACATTTCAGTCAATTACCTAACATCAAAGCACATTTCAATAGTTTTTCAATGTTTCTAAATGTTAGGCGATCAGGAATATTTTGCACTACTGCACTACTTCACCAGGGCCCTGCCAACACCAGGCACAGGTCCTCCATACCCAACCCAATGGTAAACCATGGGTGGTGATTCCTGGTCGTTGGGCCAGGCTGGTATGACCCAGCTGCTAACGTGTGCCTGTCCATTTTAGATATTCTGTGGAAATTCTCTCACCAATATGGTTGCCAATCAGATCTCAAAATGTCTCAGAAAGTAAACAGGACCACATCTGTTTCTCCAGCATGCCCCCAAGCTTCTAAAAACCTATGAATACAATGCTTACAATCCTTATAATCTAACTCTTGATGTTCAAGTCTCGTTGTTTTAAATTTGCATCGCATTGCTTCTAAAGCTGAAATAACCCTAAGTTGAGGTATCCAAGACTAGCCACAGTCCTGCAGGTGTGATTTAACCAGTGTTTCTGTACGCCAGGATAGCATAACCATTGCTCCTAAGTCCTGCGACTTTAAACAACAGCATTCTATACATTTTCTGATTAAGTTCTAATCTTGTCTATAATATTTCCATTATCCATATACTTGGATCCCCAAGTCTCTGAGAACTGCTTTTCCACTTTTTGAGCATACTATTTTCAATCTTTTTGTTACATTCAAAGCAGAAGCCTTCATGTTTAAATTCAAATACGTATGGCTCCATCTTACACATTAATTCAATCCATTAATATTTTTTTGTAATTTAATACCTCCTTTTTTTTAAGTCTTAGTTTAGGCAACTTTGAATGCCTAGTTCTCCATTTCTTCATCTAAAATCATTGATAAACAGATGAATCATTGTGAACTCTAGATCTTTGCCAGACCCCACAAATGTTATCAATTTCTGTACCTACCCATTATTTTTACTGTTTGTAGGAGTAACGAGTAGGTACCACTCAAGCAATCTCCCAGCCACGTCAATAAAATGGTTTCAATTCATGAACTTCGACTCCATCGAGCTACATTTAATTGGGGTCTTTAACAAGTGGCTTTTGGAAGTCTACATAAATAGATAGTCACTTCTTCAAAAAATGTATTCCATTTAAATCAAATTGAATCGTCCATTTGACATGACCTGCCTTTCACAGATTCAAATTAGATCTCTGTGATCAACAGGAAATTTTCAAAGCATTCAATCACTCCATCTGTAATTGTACACTTATATCAAGTGTAGTCTGACATCAAATGTCAAGCAAATCTCCATGTATCACATAGACAGCAACGGATCAGCCTTTTCAATACTGATGCAGTCATTTATCAATAGTCTGCATCCATGAGACTCACTTTTGTTTTTTTTAGACTTTTCATATAGTTTTACAGATACAGATACATTTACAGGTAGTATTTAACATTCCTCACTTTGCCTTGCAATTTGAGCAGAAATGAATCTAGATATAGTTAGTGTAAGTCATTGTGCAAGATAGAACTGTTTCAGAGCAAAACTGCCTATTAAGGATTATTTCTGGTTGCATGGCTGATAGCACAGCACTTAAGAATTAAATGTGCACATGTCCGAAAAATATTTTGGTAAGGATTCTCATACTTTAGTTCATTTATATTTTGGGAACAGAACGTAACCATTCAGCTCTCCATGCCTACGCTACCATTCACTAAAATGAAGCTGATCTTTCACCCCTGCGCCACTTTCCTGCGCTAATCCCAAATCCCTTGATTCAGTTCTATGTAAGTCTTCTAAACTCTGCGTTAAATATGCTCAGTGATTGCTAAATCACTGTAGAGAGGAGATGCTAACGATTCACTACCCTCTGGAAGAAGAACTTTTTCTTATTTCTATTCCGGGCTTCACGGGCTGAGCCAGCATTTAAATCCTCCATCACTAATTGCCCTTGAGCAGCTGATTGTGAGCTGCATTCCTGAATCACTGCAGTCCTTGGGGTGTAGATATACCCACAATGTGGTTAGAGAGAGTGTTCCAGGATTTTAACCCAGCAACAGGGAAGGAACAGCAATATATTTCCACGTCAGGCTGGTGTGTGGCTTGGAGGGCAACTTCCAGGTGTTGTTGCCATGTTTTTGCTGCTCTTGCCCTTTTATCATATCATATCATCATATCATATATATACAGCCGGAAACAGGCCTTTTCGGCCCTCCAAGTCCATGCCGCCCAGTGATCCCCGTACATTAACACTATCCTACACCCACTAGGGACAATTTTTTTAACATTTACCCAGCCAATTAACCTACATACCTGTACGTCTTTGGAGTGTGGGAGGAAACCGAAGATCTCGGAGAAAACCCACGCAGGTCACGGGGAGAACGTACAAACTCCTTACAGTGCAGCACCCGTAGTCAGGATCGAACCTGAGTCTCCGGCGCTGCATTCGCTGTAAAGCAGCAACTCTACCGCTGCGCTACCGTGCCGCCCACAAGCTGGTAGAGCTTGTGGGCTTGGTAAATGCTCTCTAAGAAGCCTTGGTGAATTGCTGCAGTGCATCTTGGAGATGGTATATATTGCTGCTGATGTGCATCTGTGGTGGAATAAGTAAATGGTCATGGAAGGGGTCCCAGCGTGCCAAGCGACGCGAGAAGGTCCCGGTGTGCCGTGTGTGGCGAGAAGGGAAAATGCCTGATGAGAAGAACTGGAGGGTCTTGCCTTCCGTGCCCTAAAGGTTGGCTGCAGGAGGCGTTGGGAAAACAAGGGCTGATGACGTTAGAGGCAGCAAACATGTTCCCAATGTTGGGGGAGTCCAGAACCAGGGGCCACAGTTTAAGAATAAGGGGTAGGCCATTTAGAACAGAGATGAGGAAAACCTTTTTTAGTCAGAGAGTTGTGAATCTGTGGAATTCTCTGCCTCAGAGGGCAGTGGAGGCCAATTCTCTGAATACATTCAAGAGAGAGCTAGATAGAGCTCTTAAGGATAGCGGAGTCAGGGGGTATGGGGAGAAGGCAGGAACGGGGTACTGATTGAGAATGATCAGCCATGATCACATTGAATGGCGGTGCTGGCTCGAAGGGCCGAATGGCCTTCTCCTGCACCTATTTTCTATTGTCTATTGTCTAATAAGTCTCCTTATTTTTTAAATGTGACTCCAGTTTTAGACACTGGCCTGAAGAAACATCAGTTGCGCATTAAAGTTATCAAGCCTCAGAAGAATTTTGCACACTTCAAAGATATCACATGTACTTCTTCTAAATGCGAGAGTATAGACCCAATCAATTTAAACTCTCTCCATTTGATGGAATTGCTATCTCAGGAACCAATCTGCTGAATCTTCACAAAAGGAGATTCCGCAGATGTTGGAATCTTGAGTAAAATGCAAACTACTTGAGGGACTCAGCGGGTCAGGCAGCATCTGTGGAGGGGAATGGGTAGATGATGTTATGGGTCTGGATCCTTCACATTGATGAAGAGTCCTGACCCGAAAAATCATCTGTTAATATCCCTCCAAAGACACTTCCTGATCTGCTGAGTTCCTCCGGCTGTCTGTTATTTACTAAACTTTCTCTACACTTCCTCTATCACATGCATATTCTTCCTTCAGTAAAGAGGCCAGGCCTGTATATTTCAGCTACAGTTTCAACAAGACTCCATATAATAATTAGACGCCTCTACCCTTTTAACTCCAATCTTCGTGCAATAAAGACCAACATACAATTTCGCTTCCAAATTGCCAGAACATGGTTTGATTATAACATTATTTGACAGTAAATTTAGAAGCTCTTAACAGAGGCAGATATCAGCAAATATTTTTTGAGAATGAAATGTAAGTTGACCTTAAGCGCAATGTGTGAAGTTTACTTTTTTTTAAATGAACATGGAATTAATCAATCTACATTGTCACTGATGTTTGAACTGACTCCATACTTAGCTTTGCTGTTTCTATAGATTGCTGATTGCGAAATGTTGAACCAAAATTCTACCTTTTGTTTTGGTATTGGGGAAATTTTGAAAGAGTTTGTAAGAAGATTTAGGTCCTGCCAAATCTTGTTCTCAGAAATCCATGGTTTCAGCACCATTGCAGCTCAAAAATGTGTTTCCAAAGGGACTTCAGTGAGAGCTTAAGCAAGTGGGCTTTTTTCTTTTAATGTAATTGCCAAATTATTTTCTCTAAACATGAGCAGGGATTTGTGAAGTGGTGGAACAAATCAATTTCCGTCTTCCTCCATTTTGTTATCCCTCCATTCATGTTAGTCCATTCTTAACATGAAACCAAATCAACCTGCTGCCAGCACCCATTCACTAATCTTAGCATCTGTAAGATGGTGCTGAAGAATATAGTTTTTGAGTAAAACATACTGTTTCAACTAGGCCCATTTTTATACCTTAAATTACCTGAGATGCTTTCTTTAAATATATCTATTTGTTATGAATTTGAATGCATTGGCTGATTGGGGCAGATATAGAATCAGGATTGGTGGACCTAAGAATTGATCGAAAACATTGATGTAAATAGATCATTAGCCACATAAATAAATGTCATTGGATAGAATAGATATCTGCATATTTGAGGATCAAATAACAAGAGTTATAAAATAAATCAGTAGAAATTAACTTTTAAATAGGGTTAGTGTAAATGAGTTGGTGATGGTTTGTGCAGACTCGATGGACCGAAGGGCCTGTTCCCGTCCTGTTTCTCTACAACTCTATGACTAAATTTTACTATAGAACTAGACCAAGTGGACCCATTAGGCCCAAACCTCTCCTGCATTGGTGCAGCACCCTCTCCTCCCTTCCCCCTCGCTCTTCCCCCTCCCTCCTCCCTCCCTCCCTCTCGCCCTTCCTCCTCCCTCCTCCCTCCTCCCTTGCCCCTCCCCCCCTCCCTCCCCATCCCTCCCCCCTCCCCCCTTCCCCACCCCCTCAACCCACCCTTATCCTCCTTCCTCCCCATCCCTCCCTTCCCTAGTAGATAGATTTAAACTTTAAAATGTGAATAACTTTTAAAATATAACACCGATTTCAATGAAGCTTCTTCCATTAGCACCAAAGGGATGACGGTGAGTAAGGTGGGCCTAAAATTGTCGCGCTGTCATGTACCGTTTTGGCTGTCATTCAGGAACAAACAAACGAGAGTTATAGTATATAGATGAGCAGTATATCAGTCTGTTGGCAAATTCTACATCGCATCTCTCCTCTCTGCAATGTTAATATTTGAACGGTGTTAATTGCTTTATTGGCACACACATATGTAACATTTCACAAGTTCGTAACACTTGCTGATGCAAGATTATTTTGTACATATGTAATGCAATGCTTAACTTGTAATCTAGAGATATTGTTTGCTGTAATTATCAATTGCAATAAATAAGCCATTTTACTGCACCAAGGCTGTGTATCTGGAATTGTTAAAAATCACATTTTTGAAAATCTGTAAATGAAAGCATTTTGTTTACTATGACAAGTTTTTGCTGCACAACAACTCATGCACAACTAGATAGAGATAGGTTAGCTAACGAAATTAGAACAGAAAACGTTGGAAATGATCAGCAAGTCAAGCAGCCTCTGCAAAAAAAAATCAAATGTTAAAGTTGAAAAAGCTCTGGGGATGGTAATTTTCTGGGTGGAATAGCATATGATGTTAAAAAGTAAAACAAGTTTTAAAAAGTAAACAAGTAATACAGCGGCACGGTGGCGCAGCGGTAGAGTTGCTGCTTTACAGCGAATGCAGCGCCGGAGACTCAGGTTCGATCCTGACTACGGGCGCCATCTGTACAGAGTTTGTACGTTCTCCCCGTGACCTGCGTGGGTTTTCTCCGAGATCTTCGGTTTCCTCCCACACTCCAAAGACGTACAGGTATGTAGGTTAATTGATTGGGTAAATGTAAAAATTGTCCCTAGTGTGTGTAGGATAGTGTTAATGTGCGGGGATCGCTGGGCGGCGCGGACTCGGTGGGCCGAAGGGCCTGTTTCTGCGCTGTATCTCTAAATCTAAATCTAAAGTTAAAAATAAGGCAAAATAGAGAACTAATGAGATAGTTAAAATTTTAAATGAAAAAAAAACTAGAAAGAATGGGATGGAAAACGCAGGAAGCAAACAGAACACAGTCTGAAGACAGGTACCAACCAAAACATCACCTCCACTGATGCTGCCTGACTCGTTGAGTTACTCCAGCATTTTATGTTTTCTTTAAGGTTCCTCATATCTCCAGACTACAGAAGAGATTTTTTTTAAACTGCAACTCGTTATTACTTTTCAGTCTGAGATGCCATTAACCTAGAGTTTGTGCCTTGAATTGGAGTAACACAATTAGTATCAGACAAAGCCAATAATCAAAGCCAATAATCCTATCTTTAACATATCGGAGAATTTCTCACATGAGCCCAGCACTTGATTGATGTATAATCAAGGAGATATCTAATTAAACAATGGTGATTGCAAGTAGACATGCTTCCTCACAGATCTAGTGACCAGGGTTCATTCCTAACTTCTAGTACATTCTTCTTTGTTTCCCCTGAGTGTTCTGGTTTTCTGTCATCTCACAAAGACCTGTGAAGAATTGCAGGTCTATTGACCACAATCCTTAATAGATGGATGAATGGTTGAATCCTGAAGAGGGAGTTGACGGGAATGTGGGAAGAATATAAAATGGAATTAGTATATATTAGTGCTTGATGATCAGTGCAGATTTGGTGGGCTGAAGGGTCCTTGCTGTTTGGGTCTATGGCCCTAAATCAACAAAATATACAAAAGCAACACGATGAGAAAAATTGCATGTTAAATATCTTATTCATATCACTGGAACCATAAGGTTATGGTCAGATCGTGTCTTGAATTAAATGGTGGATAAACTGATGGCCTTTACTATTGACAAAAATTCATTACATATTTCAACACCCCATCCCCCTAACATCACCATTAAAAGCCACACTATGCATTGTTGAGATCAAGAGACAGTATTCAGAGAAAAAGGTATTAAAACTGTGGGAATAATAAGGAATGAGACCGCAAAGCTTTATGTAGGCTGAAGACAGGGCAAATCGATGAAGAGAAAAAGGAGTTAATATTTAATCAGAAACATCAAACGTTAGATATATGACAGGGTTCAAGATGTAGAGAAATGGGAAAGGGGAGGTGCAAACACAAAGGATGGAAGACAGGAGAACATGAATAACAAAGGGAGATAGTTCAAGGTGAAAAATGGTCATGAAGAAATTAATGCATAACAACAGGTCAACCTGGAGAAACAAGATAACTATCTCAAATTACCAAAGTCTAAAGAAACAGTGAAACCTGGACATGTTAAGAGATTTTATCTGAATTTTTTGAATTCAATGTTGATCCAAAAGTCTATAACAATAAGAATATTATGCAAATACTCCTGTGCGGCTTACACAGCTTGCCAATGTTATTGAATAGGATGGATGTCCACGTCAAGTAATTATTTGGTATTTTCCCATGAATAATCTATTTCTTATCAACATTTCAACAATGGAAAATTTACACCATAAAAGATTCACAAGCAAACCCAAAACAAGCATTTGGGTCAGTTGTGGTGAAGAAGACAAAATTATTCTTAACCAACTTACTCTCACTCGAGTGAACTGTGCGGTCTTCTTCTTAGATTCTAACAATGAACAACAAAATGCTCTCAACCTCCCCTTCATACATGGCTCAGTCATAAATACTGCTTGATGAGAGAAAGGCCATTGATTTCCCAAGCCTGGGGGAAAATCTGATAATTTTCTTGGCATCTCTCCAAATTCCTTTCTGAATATATATCCTTTTGAAAATTTGGATGGAATAAAGCCGGCATGTAATGAATCAGTTGATCTTCTAACTGAGGCACAACATGGTTTGTGACTGGATCAAAACTATCCTTCAGAAGGTACAATGGAAACAAAGCTCCAATTAGAATCAAAATCAGAATAGCCTTTATTGTCACCCAAAAACATGTCTTTTGGACGAAATTCCGTTATCCACAGTCCAACAATAAGAAGCAATAAAATTAATACAATAACACACACAATCACAAAACCAACATAAAACAAAAAAAACATCCATCACAGTGAGTCTCCTCCACTCACCTCCTCACTGTGGTGGAAGGCCAGAATGTCTTTCTCTTCCCTGCCGTCTTCTCCCACGGTCAGGCTGCAGAAATTGCCCCGTCAGGGCGGTCGGGGCTCCCAACATTGAAGCCCCCGCCAGGCGGAGAAAATCCCGCGGCCTATTTCAGGCCGCGCCGCATGGTGAAAGGTCCACAGCGGGCCGACCCAAACCCCGCCATTCGGGGCAGGCAAAGATGCTGCCGCTGCCGGAGCTCCCGAGGTCGGCCCCCACCCAGGGACCTACGAGCTTCCGACGTCCACGCGGCCCGCAACCGAAGTCTCCGGAGCCTCCAAAGGCGAGTCGCAGCCGGACTTGCAGCGTCACCACAGCCTCCGAAGACAGCCAGCTCCGCAGGTGGTGAGTGCAGTCCACGGGCTCTGCGAACCAGAGCCCCAGGTGGTCCCAGCTGGAGGCCGTCAGCTCCAGGTGTTTGGCGGATGGTAGGCCGCAGCGTGAACGGAGACACGACCCAAATAAAAGGTTGCGTCTCCGTACGGAAGAGCCAATTTTTATATTCCCCCCCCCCACACACATAGCACACAACCACAAAAAACACATCACATCCAAACACTACAATTAAGACAAAAAAAACAAAAAAAACACAGAAGATAAACGGACTGCAGGCGAGCCGCAGCTGCTGCGCAGTGCCACCACTTCCATTGCAGGACAATGAAGAAATTACATTTTCTGCTTTCTTGCTGCCAAGCTTCTTTTAGAAAGAATCAAACAATGAAGTTAAGAACTAACAAATGCTTGTGATAAAGAGAGTGTGAGATGTTTCTGTATTCATTCTCAAGATATCCATAAATGCTGTCATTTATTATCCATGCTGAATTTGCTTAAAGTACCCATGTGGCTTGCTCGGACACAATAGAAGGCAATAAAGAGTCACAAGCATATTTGTGGAATTGCAATTATGAAGAGTCCATAGGTTTTTTTTTGCATTGACACTCAGTAAGACAATACCCGGATTGAGCTTCTAAACAAACATCCTTTATTTGTCAGAGAAAGAACAAATTGCAGATGCTGGTTTACAAAAAAAAGGAAACAAAGTCCTGGAGTAACTCAGCGAATCAGGCATAACAGGCAAACATGAGTAGGCAACATTTCATGCAGCACATAATTTTCCAACATTTCCGCCACTTTCAACATGATCCCACCACCAGCCACATTTTCCCATCCCCACCCCTTTTGGCCTTCCACAATGACCACTCCATCCACAACTCATTGGTTCTGCACACACACAATTTTAATGAGATTTTGTTAAATTGGACTTTTTCTTCCTCCTAAATGAAACAGCAATTCTGTACTAATTGTTGTAATAAACATTGGATTTTTTTTTTGTCTTCATGTTTGTTGGCTTTATAATTAGACAGAGTTATTAAAACTAATGTTAGGCATCTGCAGCATTGCAATAAGTTTGTGGCATTTGCTTCATTGCATGACAAGTTACATTTGAGGCCAACACCGTTGCAAATTAACTTTGTCACTGTTGGAATGATGAAGATCATCTGGTGCAAAGCTGAGCCACAAACAAAGAAATCCATCAAACTGTCAGTTTATTTAGTGTGGAGTCTGACCTAAATATATCTTCGTCGTTCTATCGTATTTCTGCCTGACTGCCTGAAATAATTCTCATTCTTTTACATATGCAGGGTAATTTAACGGGAATTAATTTTAGCAGCAACAGTCTAAAGCTGTAATAATATTGGGTAGATGTTGAAACCAAACGTACTGACCACTGGAATAATTTCCAGGCATTATCCGATGTTAAATCCAGGCCAGCTAGAGACTTTGAACAGAGCGGAGGTGCAACCTTCAACCATTGTTTAATACTGTTGCCACTCTGCTCCTGCTCTGGATCAAAAAACAATTGTCACATGGAATAATGCAACATCAGGTGACTGCAAAGTAGTAGTAAAATCCTTTTGCCTGTCTCTGTTCATTTTATAATGCAGGATGAAGGTGGATGAAGTTTCTGTGGGTCAATGTCTACACATGCTACGGCCAGCAGTTTTCTTCACATCCCTACACTTTGTTCAAGTGAAATCATGGAATTGAATGTACAGTATAGGAGTAAAGAGGTCCTTCTGCAGTTGTGCAGGGCCCCGGTGAGACCACATCTGGAGTATTGTGTGCAGTTTTGGTCTCCTAATTTGAGGAAGGACATCCTTGCTATTGAGGCAGTGCAGCATACGTTCACAAGGTTAATCCCCAGGATGGCGGGACTGTCATATGAGGAAAGATTGGAAAGATTGGGCTTGTATTCACTGGAATTTAGGATGAGAGAGATCTTATAGAAACATATAAAATTATAAAAGGACTGGACAAGCTAGATGCAGGAAAAATGTTCCCAATGTTGGGGGAGTTCCCAATGTTGTGGATAAGTGTGAGGTTATCCACTTTGGTAGTAAGAATAGGAAGGCAGAGTATTATCTGAATGGTTTCAAGTTAGGAACAGGGGACGTACAACGAGATCTGGGTGTCCTAGTGCATCAGTCACTGAAAGGAAGCATGGAGGTACAGCAAGCAGTGAAGAAAGCCAATGGAATGTTGGCCTTCATAACAAGAGGAGTTGAGTATAGGAGCAAAGAGGTCCTTCTGCAGCTGTACAGGGCCCTAGTGAGACCGCACCTGGAGTACTGTGTGCAGTTTTGGTCTCCAAATTTGAGGAAGGATATTCTTGCTATTGAGGGTGTGCAGCGTAGGTTTACTAGGTTAATTCCCGGAATGGTGGGACTATCATATGTTGAAAGACTGAAGCGACTAGGCTTGTATACACTGGAATTTAGAAGGATGAGAGGAGATCTTATCGAAACGTATAAGATTATTAAGGGGTTGGACACGTTAGAGGCAGCAAACATGTTCCCAATGTTGGGGGAGTCCAGAACAAGGGGCCCCAGTTTAAGAATAAGGGGTAGGCCATTTAGAACTGAAATGAGGAAACATTTTTTCAGTCAGAGAGTTGTGAATCTGTGGCATTCTCTGCCTCAGAAGGCAGTGGAGGCCAATTCTCTGAATGCATTCAAGAAAGAGCTAGATAGAGCTCTTAAGGATAGCGGAGTCAGGGGGTATGGGGAGAAGGCAGGAACGGGGTACTGATTGAGAATGATCAGCCATGATTACATTGAATGGCGGTGCTGGCTCGAAGGGCCGAATGGCCTCCTCCTGCACCTATTGTCTATTGTCTATTGAGTCCAGAACCAAGGGCCACAGTCTAAGAATAAAGGGGAGGCCATTTAAAACTGAGATGAGAAAAAAACTTTTTCACCCAGAGAGTTGTGAATTTGTGGAATTCTCTGCCACAGAAGGCAGTAGAGGCTAATTCACTGGATGAATTTAAAAGAGAGTTAGATAGAGCTCTAGGGATTAGCTGAATCAAGGGATATGGAGAGAAGTCAGGCACGGGTTACTGATTGTGGATGATCAGCCATGATCACAATGAATGGCAGTGCTGGCTCGAAGGGCCAAATGGTCTCCTCCTGCACCTATTTTCTTTGTTTCTATTTTCTGTGGGATGCGTACAATTGACAGGTGAAATATTTGCTTGCATATTTACCAATAGCTACCAGAGATAAATTTTCCTCTCTGTATTTTTGAAAGAGTGCCTAGCTAAATAATGAACTGTTTTCATATACCCAATCCACTTTGTACACAGTACAGTAAACTGCTGCTTGTTCTGTGTATTAATTTCTGTTTCTATATCCATCTATTATTTAATTGATATATAAGGTTAGCCACAGAGTCATAGAGTGATACTGTGTAGAAACAGGCCCTTCGGCCCAACTTGCCCACATCGGCCAAACTATCCCAGCTACACTCGTCCCATCTGCCAACGTTTGGCCCATGTCCCTCCAAACCTGTCCTATTCATGTACCCTTCTAACTGTTTCTTAAATGTTGGGATAGTCCCTGCATCACTCTCCTCTGGCAGCTTGTTCCATACACCAACCACCCTTTGTGTGAAAAAGTTGCCCCTCAGATTGCTATTAAATCTTTTCCCCTTCACCTTAAACCTATGTCCTTTGGTCCTCGATCCATCTACTCTGGGCAAGAGACTCTGCGTTAACCCGATCTATTCCTCTCATAATTTTATATACCTCAATAAGATCACCCCTCATCCTTCTGCGCTCCAAGGAATAGAGTCCCAGCCTAAACCTCTCCCTATAGCTCAGACCATCTAGCCCTGGCAACATTCTTGTAAATCTTCTCTATACTCTTTCCAGCTTGCTAGCCAAAGGAGATTTTAAAAAAAATAACCAGCTAAGAAATCCTGCACTCCCTCCTGTCTATGATTATTACGACTAGTTATTTGTTCATTCTGGGCTAGACAGAAAAAAATGTTAGAAATGAAGCTTTGGATAGACTGTGAGCAATTTGCTGCCTAGTCATTTCTGTAAGAAAAAGTGCTGGGGAAAAATAATCCAGTACATTCCGTTCATTTCAGAAATGTTGAGGAAATAATTTAATAATTTCAACACAGATTTTCACCATGTAACACCTTATAGGTAGAGTTTCAAGAATTAAAATTGATTTTACAGTTCTCATAAGAAGGTTTGGAATGATGGAAAAGGGAGTAAGGATTTGTAAATGTAATACCTGCCTTGTTAACTTCACATCTAAGTATTACCATTAACATCAGCTGAATTACTAATATCTGCAGAGGCATTTCTGTGATTACATTGGAAGGGTTTTTGACATTGGCTACAGTGAAAGCAATGCTGGAATCAACAGCTGAAGATAAAATAATCTCTAAAACAGATGGATCCATCTCATAACATAAATATTTCAAAGTAAATAAAACTCAAAAATCCTGCAGATGCCTGAAATCTGAACTGAAAACAAAAAATACCGAAAATACTCAGTAGGTCAGGGAGCACCTGTGGAGTGAGAAAGAGCTGACATTTTGGATTGATGACTCTTTATAATGAGTCGCTTGCTCGAGTTTACTAATAGTTACCAGAGCCAAATTTTTCTGTCTGTATTTTTGAAAGCGTATGGCTAATTAATGAGCTATTTTTATACACCCAGACCTGCTGAGTTATTCCAACCTTTTCTCTTTTTATTTCCATTAAAATATTTGTTCCTTAATATAATTTAGTCATATGTACTCATTAACGTATGTACGAATGCATACAGATAGGTAATTCAAGGGTCAGGATATTTTCAGCAAGAGTTGTAGATTAACTATAATTGGAACATGATGTATAAAAACAACAATAGTGCTCACATCCTGGTCTCTACAGCTCTTTGGATACGACAAGTGATCGTAGAGCTCAGAGATGGAAAGGCTTGTCAAATAAACTTCATAGTCTTGCTCCATTAGGATGATGAATGATGACTGGACCAAAGTAACATTCATCAACATTCAATAGTCAGCCATTTAGTCCTTGACTATATTTTAACTGGCATTGATCAGGTTTGTGTCTCATCTTGCCTGGAAATTCAAGAATCAAGGATCAGATGGCCCTGAAGAAGACAAAGAGGCCATCAATAAAATAAAACAACTTTTATCTGAGCTTTACGATCACTCCCCATGTCCAATGAGCCGCAGAGAGCAATTTGTGAGCATTGTTGCTGTTTAATAAGTCGAGTTCTGGTTATTGTTAATGTACAACTCCTGTTGAAAATGACTTGACGCTGGAACTACCTATCAAGATGCATTTGTACATACCTAAATGAACAAATGAGACAAGTTTGTGCTTAGGGGCAAATATTTTCATTGAAATAATAACAGAAAAGGCTGGAAATACTCGGCAGGTCTGGCAGCATCTAGAGGAAGGGAATCAAATAAAGAGAAAATTGTTTTCTTTTTGATGGCTTCCTTTAGGACCCCACTCAGGATTTCCCAATAGTTATTCAGATAGTAAGATTTAAATCAATTTTTTTACAAATTGGATTAAATCCTGTGTTAAATAGATCAGAAAGGAATGCCATACAGTGCAAATATCATTGAGAATACCTGCTTTATTGCAATTGTGGCATCATTATTTCTGGTCGTTTATTTTTCAGGAAGATGTCAGCAATGGATATTATGATGATAAGATTATGATTATTTCCTCCAATTCAAAGCAGAGTTTGATATGGGAATTCAATAAAGCAGGATACGTAAAGGCCAGAATCATTTAATCTCCTTGAAAGAAACTCATTTTCAGTTTCAGGTTATGCTGGATTATTTTGTTGGTTCAAGCTAAGACCTTACATTTACCAATCTGATTACAAAAATATTAACACTTTCTGCCCTTATTTTCAGTAATTTTTTTTGTTTATATTTCAGATCTCCAACTTCTATAGTATTTTGCAAGCTAAAATTTAACTTTGCTTGATAGCGATAACAAGCCATTTTATGTAATTATAGAACGATTTTAACATTAAACCATTCTTAATTTGTTTTATTTCAGTGTGTATTTAGATTAACATAAACTGCATATCATATCACCAGATGTAAAAACCTTAGTTATGATTTTCTGGTGCTCATGGACAGTGTTCCAACTGAATATTATTGATATTAGTTTATTATTATCATGTGTACTGTGATACAGTGACAAAATTTGGTTTGCATACTCTCCAGGCAGATGAATGCAGCAGACAGTGCAAAAGAAAAATAAACAGAGTTCAGAACACAGCATCACATCTACAGTGAAAGTGCAGGAAAAAAGGGCCACAATGAGGTAGATTGGAAGATTATGAATTCATACTCAGCGTATGAGAGGTCCATTCAAGAATCTGATAAATGCCGGGAAACAGCTGTTCTTGAATACTATATATTCAATGAAATTACTGTTGCCAGGCATTTTTAGTTAAAAAAAAAAATTTAAGCCATTTTCCTGGGATCCTAGCAAATTGACAATCAAATTTAACAGCAATTATTTTTTTCAGTCAGCTAACGCATCGATAAACTTTAAATTACTGTTAAGCCATCAGGAAGGACACCTTCATACAAGACATTGCAGGATTGTACAATCTCTCCCTCAGTAAGGAAAAGATTAATTTACAATTTTTAAATTGAGCTCACCATTGTTTTCATAACTGCATCATCCACTAGTGATCCACTAATGAACCAAAATGTGACTTATAAAACAATTCACCTGTAATCTACGTTTATGTGATCCTTTTTACATTCCTGTTGAAAGCTTATATAGATTTTAGATTTCTCCATCAAAATAGATCATAAATACCGTCAATCATTGATATCATGAGACAGCTATCATTTCAGACATACCGATCCTTTCAGATGACTAAGCAGGATCCTGGAGAATAACTCCTGCAGAATCTTATAGGATCTGATATTGTGCAGAGTTTTCAAAATTGGATTATCAAAATGGTGTTTGCTTAGAAGATTTACATTTGCCTTTCTTTCTGGAGAGATTTAACCCCGTATTCATTCTGGAGAACCTGCTTCTCAGTCACCATCAAT
Organism: Rhinoraja longicauda; assembly: GCF_053455715.1. NCBI lineage: Eukaryota > Metazoa > Chordata > Chondrichthyes > Rajiformes > Arhynchobatidae > Rhinoraja > Rhinoraja longicauda. Next base: position 27,158,596 of record NC_135968.1, on the reverse strand, counting down.
ACAACATGGCCGGTAATCAACTTAAGAAAGCCTTGTGTCTGCATCTGAGGAGAAATGATTTATACATCGGCATCATTCAATTATTACAAAAATCGATTTTCCTAAAGTGCCTCGGCTACATGCCAAGAAACTTCATCAGTTTTCTGGAATAGACACCCCCATTAAATCAAAGATAAATTTGGCACAATGTGGAATGAATTTTAAAAGTAGGTGGAATATCAAACACTGACAACTGTTGATGGAACGTAGCAGTGCAGGTGCTTCTGTAATCTAGTAATTACTAGGAAATTTATATGGTATGTAATCAATTATTTTCTCATAATTAAAATGAGGATTTCATGGAAAACATAACCCTTATAAGGTACTGGTTCAGATGAAATGTTTGACTGGGCCACGGTGGTACTTTGTGGAGTACTTCACTACTGATTGAGATTGTTATGGAAACCAAGGGTAGATCATGCACATTTCCACAAGAGGGAAGGAAAAATTATAAAATGCATCCACTGCGTTACTCTTTCAACCTCTTTGTCCTGTGTATAAATCAACGAGACCCATAGGGGGCAGTCTACTTGTCCGACATGCGTACAAACCTACATACATAGATTGATTGATGTGATATGATCATTGTTGGCAAGGCTGGCATTTTTGTCCATTCTCAATGACAAGGTGGTGATCAGGTGCTTTCTTAAATTTTGCAGTCCTTCTCTTTGAAAGTGTTCCCCACGGGACCGCTAAGTGAAGATTTGGGTTCCACTCCAGAAAACAAACATAAAAATCAAGGTTTACTTTTCCAAGCCATGCTGTGTTGTCAGAGGTGCCATTTTTTTGCACGGGTCATTAAAATAAGACACCATCTGCTTTGTCAGGTGAACATAAGGATCCAATGGTATCCTATGGGAGTTATTCCTGGCATCTTAGCCTATTATTTTTCCATCTGTCACCATTTCTGAACAAACCAATTGCCTGGTCAAATAAACAATTGTTCTTGGAAACTGATATACCCAAAATGAGTATTGAGTAGAACATGCTGTGGTGAAGTTTCCCTCCTTTATACAATTTAATTCTTTAACTATAAATAAATAGTTAGGTGTAAATTTTGGCACTCAGTAATAGTTGACAGTTCTCATGCTCTGCTGAAAGAGAATTTGGAATTCTCTAGGTGCATCTAGTGCTTGGCACTTCTTTCCCTCTAATGGAGATGTGCATGATCTACTGTTCCACTGTTCCAATGTGCTTCTCGACCTTTTGGCTAAGATCAAGTGTAGTGTCACGGAGGACTCTGTGATCTGCGAACTGTTCCCAGGGACGCATTCGGAGACTGACATCGAGTGCTGCTGGAAGGTCATCAACTCGGTGAAAGACGTTCTTTGGTCTGCCCGAGCTTTGTTGACCTCCCAGCGGAGTGAGCTGTCCGTCAAGGAATGTTGCCGACTGGCCCGCTGCAGACTGCAGGAGTACATGCTGAAGGACGCACTGAAGCTTGGTGCAGCCAACGCCAAGGCTCTGTGGGGGAGGACCACAGTCTAGGGTCCTTCCGCTGCTGGACATGGGGGGCAGGGTGTGGTGGAGACGCCCCTCCAAATAAGGGATTCTGTGTAAAATTGGAAATGAATATCTGCATTGAATGTGTAACCTCCGGAAATGTCGGATGGAGTTGTGGAAAAGAAGATGTTTTGTAAATATTTATTGCTTGAATAAAGTACTGTTCCAATGGAACCATATTGTCAGGTCCTGTGAGCCTTACTCTATCTGCTTGGAACCATAGATGCACGCTTTCCAGCACTGATCAATGAAAAGCATTTGGGGCAATAGCCCTGGTGATTTTCAGTTCCATATCTCAGGAATTATCATTTAAAGTAGAACACCGCCAATCAGCAACAGAATGGAGATTAATTCCAGGCTCTTTGGTTAATCAATCGAAAGCTTCATTGTAGTTTTAGTGAATCCAATTCATTCAAGTCAAATGCATTTTCTTGAAATGTAACTGCTTCAATTATTCGAAGAACTGCAAGGAAGCAGTTGGAAAGTTATTATTTCCTTGTCTGGATGATATCTCCCAGCCTGCGGCTTGCCCTGTGTTTTTAATACTCCTGGTTTTGTTCAGCAGCCAGTACAGCTAGATTGTCAAATTACCCCAGCGATTAAAATTAAAATCTAGGCATATGATAAGGGGACATGCATCTCATATTCTTAAGAAATAGCAAGGTAAATCAAAGTAATTGAGATACAAGAGTATTAACAAAAAAAATCATTACATTTGATTGTAAATACTTTCTGATGTATCACAGCAACAGAATATGTAGGAGGAAAAAAACTGCAGATGCTGGTTTAAATCGAAGGTAGGCACAAAAATGCTGGAGTAACTCAGCGAGTCAGGCAGCATCTCGGGAGAGAAGGAATGGGTGACATTTCAGGTCTGAAGAAGGGTCTCGACCCAAAACGTCACCCATTCCTTCTCTCCCGAGATGCTGCCTGACCCGCTGAGTTACTCCAGCATTTTGTGTCTACCACAGCAGCAGAATAACTAAATAAGGGGAAAGGTCTTATTCTGTACATTATGTTACATGTTAGTCCAATTCAGCCGTTCTGAAGTTTAATTAATACTGACTTGTCTGCTTTACATGCGGCAGACAGACTGGATTTAACCTTTTCATCAATCATTTTTAAAAATAACACACTTGATCCTCAATGATTCTTCCAACTATTACAATTCAAAATGTACTGTGTGCATTTCCTCCAGGCATTAACATAACATAATACCTTCTAATGACAAATGTATAGATTTCAGTTTACCAAGACTGATGTAATGTGATTTTACTTATTGAAGCATCACAATGTAACTGCTTCAAAGCTTTTAGTCATTCTGCCAGTAAAAGGTAAAATGTCATTAAACAAATATAAGCATCTGCAATAGCGTTATGGTAGTACATCGTATAAGATGAAGAAAGAATATCAAATTAGTGCCTGCCCTGAGGAGCAGAGAATTTTGAAACAAGGCAGCTCATGATCTTGTAACATTGCAGCAAGGAATTGTCTATGGTGGATGCATCGACTATAGAAAGCCACAGTGCCATCGCCGTGATAGTTTTAATCTCGCATGACCAGTTATCATAATATTTCTGCCGTCAAATGGTGTTAAAATTATCCACACAACAGATGTGGAAAACACAGTCAACAAACCGAACACTGAAATAAACCATTTTTGTTTCACTTTCATTGGCTGTTGCATTCAATCCTGTTTTCCATAAATGAGATTAGCAGGCATTAGCTGAATCACTGCAAAAGACCCTGATTGTGCAATATGTATTTCTCAAAATTATTTATTATTTATCGATTCATTGACTTTTTAAAAAGTTGTCACAAAATGCTGGAGCAACTCAGCGGGTCATGGCACTGCACACACTTGGAAATTTGTAGAAGGATGAATAAGACAGGGATATCTTTTTGCCCTGTTTGTGCAACTTGTGATCTAAAGTATCCTTGCATTTAAACATGTGTAGGAAAATAACTGCAGATGCTGGTTCAAATTGAAGGTAGACACAAAATGCTGGAGTAACTCAGCGGGTCAGGCAGCATCTTAGGAGAGAAGGAATGGGTGACGTTTCGGATCGAGACCCTTCTTCAGACTGATGAAGGGTCTCGACGCGAAATGTCACCCATTCCTTCTCTCCTGAGATGCTGCCTAACCCGCTGAGTTACTCCAGCATTTTGTGTCTACCTTACATTTAAACATGATATAATCAGAGATGGTGGTGATAATATTCATTTGTCAGTCGGAACATGTCGGAAATCTTTTGAATTCGTGAGGAATGTACTTTGTATTTGTTGGGGGGTTTTTCCAGAATGGATAGCCACAATCTTCAGTCAACAGCATTGACTCAATCAACAGCAAAGAGTCCATAACAGCAGGCATCAAAAAATCATTTCCCAGTGAGAAATGTCACTGTCAATGACCATTGCACAAGTTCATAATGTCATAAGTGATAGGAGCAGAATGAGGCCATTCGGCCCATCAAGTCTATTCAGCCATTTATTCATACCATCTCATTCCCTCTCAACCCGATTCTCCTGCCTTCTCCCCATAACTCCTGACACCCGTACCCCTAATAATCATTTAGAATTAAATAAAACCAAAGAAACTAAACCTTTTTAAGTTCCGTTTAAAGTCTCGCCCAAAGTCACTCCCAGTTCACTGCCATCTCAGCACTGAGCTGTAGTTTCTGGGCCTATGCTTAGCTCTGGCCATACAACAATAATTTAAAGGCAAACGTTTATGTATTGAGAAAGAAAATAAGTAAAGAGCCTTAAAAAAGCAGCCAGCATCATCAAGAACCCACACCACCCTGGCCACACTCTCAATTCACTCCTGCCAGCGGGAAAAAGGTATAGGAGCCTGAAACCTGAACAATAAAGTTTGGGGGCAGCTTCTTCCCAACAACTATCAGGCTATTAAACAATACAACCACTAAATAAGGAGATTTGGGCATTGTCCTTGTCTTTACACTATTATTATTGGTTTTTTAAATATTAACTTTGTTGGTTATGATTGTGTTTACAGAGTACTATGTTTACATATCTGTTGTGCTGCTGCAAGTAAGAATTTCGTTGCTCTGTTTTGGGACATATTCCAGTAAAACACTCTTGACAATATGATAGGAGTGAAATATATGTTGTTGGCGGCGCATACCCTAAGGTTTTATGTAGGCTGAAACATCTATTCCATCCACTGAGTCAGGGAGGCAAACACTTACAACATTGCCATTCCAAATCACAAATGGTTCAGATGAACAAATTCATTGCTGGAAGGCAATGGTATTTCCCGTAAATCGCAAGAGTTCTGTGGTACCAACACAGCAGCCATGAAGTCAAGATAAAGCTCCCAATCTGACGACAGGCATCTTTGAGTCGCCGTTGGCAGGATCATTATTTTAGAGTCATTTAACTGGGGTCAGTAAAACTACAATTTAACAGCCGGTTTGATGTGGAGAACGGTGGTGCTGCCTGACCCACAAAGAGATTACTCCTTTAAGAGGCTGTGCCACCAGGACTGGGACCAGTCTCCCTGGACATTTGAGTGCGGTTAGTTCGCAGAAAAATCGCGCCTCCAGCACACGGAGAGGATAGTTTGCTGCTGCAACCAGATGAGTGGATTTTACCCCGCCCTCTCCCAGCCACAGATTACAGGACCAGCTGGGAATTGCCGCACAATGTTAAACAGCCACCTGCAACCCAGTGTGGTTCGATCCCCCCTTCTGGCCGGAGGGGATCAGACCTCCCTTCCAGCGGCTCAGCTCCACATCTCTCTGGGGAATGTGCATCAACGTTGTAGCCCTGTACTATGACCCCCCCGTCCCTTCTCCCAGGCGCGAGTGTTGCAGCGTGGACATGCGACCATTATCTCTCTCTCTCTCCAAATTAATCAGTCCCAAATCCAAAGCATCATCTCATTTAGAAGGCGACGAGCACGGGTGGGTTTGCAGAAAGGGACATTGGAACAGATACGGGTCGGTACAGTTGCAAAATTCTGCGGACCAAGCCCGTTATTCTCACCGTCCAGTTTAAACTACCAATCCGTGTCACGCAAAGTGTGCAGATCGTGTCCATGCAGACACAAACACGCACGCATACACTGCTCTGCGTTCTTTACCACTAATTATGTCTCGCCACACACACACACAAAAAAACATCTATCCGCAGCAGAGATAGCGAGAGACGTGGAGCGCTGGATGAGGACGGTTACAGATAAACTGTGCTTTCTAATTTCATGCACTGGTTTAAAGTCACTCACCTCGAGTGGTCATGGCTGGCAGTATGTGTTTGTTTTGTCAGAAGTGTCGGCACGGCTCACGCAGGCAGGCAGGTGGAGAAGGGCGAGGAAGGGAGGGAGGGAGGGATGTGGGTTGCAAGCTCCCCAGGGAGTGTGGCTGTGCGGGTGAGTTGATCTGCCTGTGTCAGTCGGCGCGGCTGCGAACGCCTGGGACCCATGAGCACAAGTGCAGGAAACCAAGCAAACTCCAGACTGAGACGGATGAGAGAGGGTTCGACGGGCGGCTCCTTTTACACAGCATCACCCAGTGCCAAGCGATCGGACGATCATGCAACAGCCAGCAACGCACACTGCCTTCTCTTTCACGTCATTCCTTCAAATTGGGGGGAAAAAAATATAATCTGTCATATTATATTTTAATGCAATTTCTGACCATGCAATATAATGTAGGGCTCCATAGACATTACCTGCAATGGTGTAAGGATCGTTGTTCATTCTATGGATCGACGCCAGACACAATCCGCAGTAGCTGCAAAAAGTATGAACATGGCAGTAATCTGTCCCCAAACATCAATATTGATAGGTTTACCAATATTGTAAACCAGCGCCTGCACCTTGTTTATAAATGTTACACGAGTGCCCATTATTGTCAATCTCTTGCAATATAAGCTTGTATTTCTCTATAATTTCAGCTATTATGGAGAAATGGCATTAAAGAGATTGGTGATCATCTGCGGGATAATGTAGGGTTAGCGTGCGATCATCTTTAAAATGGCATGGGTAACGATCAAAGAAGAAGGGTGCTGGAACCCCATTAGTCCATTCATGTCTGCGCTATTAGGTGCACTGATAACTTAACCCCTAAACCTCTGATTCCCCAATCTACTCTTTCAGTATTGATCACTGCACCTGTCTCTGTTTAACTCTGGTCAGTTGTAGCTCCTTGAACCAAAAGGTAGGACCAGTAGTTTAGGAATGGAAGAAAAATCAACGTTTATATACCTATAATTTATTTATCAAAAGGGAGATTGGACACTGTTGTATAAAACCAACACAACCAATGGTAGAGAAAACAAAGTGGCTAATAAACACATAGAACATGGACCAGTACAGCCAAGGGTCACTCCCTTCCCTCCTCCCCCCCCTACCTCCCTCCCTCCCTCCCCCTCCCTCCCTAGGAGATAGATTTAAACTTTAAAATGTGAATAACTTAAAAAATATAACACAAATTTCAATGAAACTTCTTCCATTAGCACCAAAGGAACGACAGTGAGTAAGGTGGGCCTACAATTGTTGTGCTATCGTGTACCATTTTGGCTGTAGTTCAGGATCAAACAAACAAACAAGAGTTTTCGTTTTTAGATATGGTACAACAATGGAACAATGAAATTCTTACTTGAAGCAATAACTCCAATACTAATGCAAAAAAACCAAAGTCTTTCATTGGAGAGGAATGGGTGATGTTTCGGGTTGAGACCCTTCTTCAACCCAAAACATCACCCATTCCTTCTCTCCAGAGATGCTGCCTGTCCCGCTGAGTTACTCCAGCATTTTGTATCTACTTTTGATTTAAACCAACATCAGTAGTTCTTTCCTACAAAGTCCTTTGTTCATAGTTGAGGTTAGTGTTGTGTAATGTTCAAGAACCTGATGGTTGTTGGGAAGATGCCATTCTTGAACTTGGTGGTTTCAAATTCCTATACCTCATTCCCTGTGGTAGGAAGACACGTTCATTTTCAATCAAGCAAGTATTAAGTGACCCTCAACTGTTGTGAAATCCTCAGAGAATTCCCCATTTAGATCAGAATAAAAACTGGATTCCGCTTGAACCAAGCTGAGAAGTGTGTTTCATTTGCAATACCTCATTCTTTGCTCTTGTGTTCACATCATTAATGATTTTCATCATTACATTAAACTTAACACACTACAACCAGTTGAACTGTGATTCCAACCATATTGAAACATTATTGAGCTGAGATCAATTTATAGTGATCAAGCCAAGAAGGATTGGAAAACAGTGGGATGATTTGAGTGATTCCGGGGAGAGGTGACAAACAGCTGTGAGGAGGGGCGTGGACTTGTTGGCGAGAAAGAAAAGCATTTTCTGAGAAAAAGCGAATGGAATAAATATTCGAAAAAATATTCGATAAAGAAGACAAATGGGAGGGCTCAGGGTGGAGGAGATGAAAGGATATGAATGGTAGGCAAGTTTGGAATTCCCATATGAATGCATTGATCAAGAACCAGCTGAGGAATTCCTCTTGGTGCTCAGCCATTAAACTACACACAGCATCCACCAGTGGAGTAGGATCCTGCTGGAGACTCAAGGAACTGCAGGTGCTGGAGCCTTGAGCAAAACATGCAGTGCTGGAGCAACTCAGCAGGTCAGGCAGCACATTCTTCAGACTGAAACGATGACTATACATTCCCTCCATTCAGTTGGAAACTAAATGGAGGGAATGAATATTCAATGTTTCAGTCTGAAGAAGGGTGTCGACCCTTAACATTGCCAATCCATTCCCTCCAGAGAAGCTGCCTGACCCGCCGAGTTACTCCAGGACTTTGCATTTTGCTCAAGATCCTGCTGGAATTTCCTTACATTTTAACAAGTGGCAAGTACCATTCATGCCACAGTGGTCCCAGGCAATGATAATCTCTGACAAGAGAGAGTCTATGTGCCTTGATACTCAATATTCAATGGCATTATCATTACTGCAATCCCCACCATCAATATACTGGGTGTCACCAATGAGCGGAAACTCAGATGGAACATGACTGATGGGCCTGAGCTCAGGACTCGAGGACCTGAGCTATCCGGAGAGGCTGAGCAGGCTAGGACTTTATTCCTTGGAGCGCAGGCGAATGAGGGGGTGATCTTATGGAGGTGTACAAAAACATGACATGAATAGATCGGGTAAATGGACAGTCTTTTACCCAGACTAGGGGAATCAAGAACCAGAGGACATAGGTTTAAGGTGAGGGAGGAAATATTAGGAACCTGAGTAGTAACTTTTTTACATAAAGAGTGGTGGTATATGGAAGGATCTGTTGGAGGAGGTACTTGAGGCAAGTACTATCATAACATTTAAGAGACATTAGGACAGGTACATGGATAGGATAGGATGGAAGACATTCATTTACTGCCTTATTCTGCTCTCTAGTGGTGTACTGTTAGTATCACAGGTCGCCAAATGATTTTGTGAACTGCATGAACCAAGTTGCAGAACCACTTTTCCCAGTTAGATTTTTTTAATGCAAAGGAATGACAACATGAACATATTGGGACCAGGAAATCGAACATTTTGTTTAATTTCATCAAGTCTTCATCTGCCCTTAGTTTAAAAAGGCTTTGTAGCCCATCTCTTCAAAGATGAGTGTTTTACATGAAGCAATGTGTCAACCAAGTGGTGCAATTGATGGGAATTGGAATTCATTGATACTTATTAGTCACTAACCTTTCTTGATCCCATGTTCATTTGTTTACTATTCTCTGTGATGGATATTGACGCCGTTTTATATTCCAGACATCACAGAATTGCAGATTGCTAATGTTTAGTTGTGTATTTTAATTTGTTTGGCTTTTTGGAGTAGCATCCTAGGATACTGAGAATCTTTGTGTGAAAACAAGGAAGCTGAATAGTGCATGATAAAAGTCTCAAAACCCAACTGAGTAACAATAAAATGTTCAGAGGAATTTCTCCCCTTCGTCAATGATGCAATGACGATGTTAGCACAAATATATTTTGTGGTGACTCATGTGATTCCAAACCCCAAACCCTGATGCAAAGAATTGGCCACACTTTGGACATGTGCATTCTGTGATCTTGATGTTGCCACTTTGTGACAGTGACTCATGTTGCCACATACATGCATCTTGGAGATGATTTTCATTGTATCTATTCCTTTAAGAAGGATATGAGGCCAGTCTTAAGACATTTAAATGAGATCCGTAGGATTGATGTCAATCCATTGGTGACTGCTCTTCAAGTTGCCTTTCAACTGATTTATGAAAGACCTTTCTTTCCTCTGCCCTGCTTCAGCTTTCCATCCAAGAACTGTTTTGCAAGGCATTGGTCTTCCATCCAATAACATAATAATAATAATAATAATAATACATTTATTTTATATAGCGCTTTTCAAGATACTCAAAGACACTTTACAAAGCAAACAAGACATAAAAACAAACAAAGAAAAGATTTGTCCTGACGGAGAAGCGGCGAACAAACAGCGCCAGCGTCCTCTCACGTCCAATAACATGTCCAATCCATTCAGCTTGTACTTGCTGACACAAGAGATCACAGATGCTGAGTGCTGGAGTAACTCAGCGGGTTGGACAGCATCTCTGGAAAACGTGACTTTTCGGTTGCGTCCCTTCCCGAAGAAGTATCAAGTTCTTTAGAGTAAATATTACTAACAATCTGTTGTGGACCAACTACATTGAAGCAGCAGCTAAGAAGGAACACCAACTTCCCCAGGAGGCTGAGGCGATTCAGCATGTCTCCAATAACTTTTACAAACTTGGTATGTCTCTAATGAATCAGAATCAGAATTACCTTTATTGTCATCCAAAAAAAACAAGTCTTTTGAACGAGATTTCATTACCCACAGTCCAACAATAAGAGTAATAAAATAAGCAATTACACACACAACCACAAACCAACACAAAACAAAAAGAATCGTCCATCACAGTGAGTCTTCTCCAGTCACCTCCTCACTGTGATGGAAGGCCAGAATGTCTTTTCTCTTCCCCTGCTGTCTTCTCCCACGGTCAGGCTGTTGAAGTTGCCACAGCGGGCCGACCCAAGTCCCGCAATTCGGGGCGGGCGAAGACACTGCCGCTGCACGTCGGGGCGGTCGAGGCTCCCGACATTGAAGCCCCCGCCGGGCAGAGAAAATCCCACGGCCTATTCCAGGCTGCGCCGGACAGTGAAAGGTCCGCGGCGGGCCGACCCAAGCCCCGCGATCCAGGACGGGCGAAGACACTGCCGCTGCTGGAGCTCCCGATGTCGGCCCCCACCCAGGGGGCTGCGAGCTTCCGATGTCCACGCGGCCTGCCTCCGAAGGCGAGTCGCAGCCACTCCCGCAGCCTCCGAAGACAGCTAGCTCCGCAAATGGTGAGTCCGGTCCGCGGGCTCTGCGAACCGGAGCCCCAGGTGGTCCCAGCTGGAAGCGCCAGCTCCAGGTGTTTGGCCATCGGTAGGACGTAGCGGGAACGGAGACACGGCCCAGAAAACAAAGGTCGGGTCTCCGTTCGGAAGAGACAATTTTACAGTTCCCCCCCCCCCCCACATATCACACAACCACAAAAAACACTACATCACATCTAAACACTACAATGAAGACATTTTGTGTCTTACACAGATGCTCCATAGAAAGCATATCGTCGTGTTCCATCACAGCTTGGTTAGCTCTGCCCAAGACGACAAGAAATTGCAGAGAGTTGTGGATGCTGCCCAGTCCATCATCCACACTAGAATCGCCACCATTGACTCTATCTATAGTCAATGTTCCCTCAGAAAAACAGCCGACCTAGTCAGAGATTTATCCCACTCCGGTCATTCCTTCTTCTCCCTGCCCCCATCAGGGAGAGGACACAGAAGCTTGAAAGTGCACACCAGCAGACTCAGGAACAGCTTATTCTCCTCTGTTATCAGGCTTCCCAATAGTCCTTTCATAAGCTAGGGTACTGTCCGATTCACTTAAACCCCATTGTGTACATTGGACTTTTTCTCTGGAACTAGTGTGCCGCAATGCTGAGAACTATATCCGCACTATATAATGTCCCCTTTCTCTACCTATTGTATTTATGTGCAGTATTATTTGATTTGATTGATTGAATAGCATGCTAAACAAAGTTTTTCACTGTACCTCAGTTGCTCATGACAATAACAATTATAAACCTAAATCTAAACCAGGTTGAACTTGCTGCAACCTTTCTTCATTGTTGGTTGTGTTTACAAGTTCCTGGACCTCAATGCTGCTGTTTGTGTCCTTCATTAAATAATGTGGTAATAATCAGATTTTTTTGTGTGATGATTGAGGACTAGCTATTAGTCAAGAAACAGAAGTTCAAATTATTGCCAGAGTTTCTTCAGGTCCACCTGAATCGGTGGATGGCACCTTGAATAGCTCTCCGTGTATCGATTAGATACTAAATTAATTAAGTTTAGTTTAGTTTAGTCTAGTCTAGACATCCAGCACGGAAACTGACCCTTTGGCCCACCGACTCCACGCCGAACAGCGATCCCCGCACATTAACTGCATCCCACACACATTAGGGGCAAATTACAATTAGACCAAGTCAATAAGCGAGTTCGGGATCTCGACCGCGCATGCAAGGGCTAAATTGGTCGCAAGGGCTAAATTGGTCGCAAGGGCTAAATTGTTCTTGGATTGTCGGCGATGCAAAAGAAAAACAAATGTTTGAGTGAATGAATTGCTGCTTTGTGCGGGCGGTGGCGACAGTCCGGAATGTCAATGGATGACCAATGTAAATTGAAGCTGCTGTTCGTGCAGCGATTAGACAGCTGTAGAGGTCCGCATCCAGCAGAGCGGTTAGTCTGATCAAACCCTCCCTATAATATCACCCAGAAACACATCACTCCGGTAGACACAAAATGCTGGAGTAATTTACCGGGACAAGCAGCATCTCTGGAGAGAAGGAATGACTGACATTTCAGATCGAGACCCTACAGGAAGGGTCTCAACCTGAAAAGTCAGCCATTCCTTCTCTCCAGAGATGCTGCCTGTCCTGCTGAATTACTCCAGCATTTTGTGTCTATCTTCAGTGTAAACCAGTGTCTACAGCTCCTTCTTACACGTTAAAAAGTCCCCATGCTTGGTTCATCATTGCGGGTTACAGAGCTTCCTCCCACCCCAGGCAATGTCATTTGTGCCACCACCCAGAGTAGGCACAGGCGCAGCACAAACTTGCCCTCATTCCACACAAACCTCGCTCCTCTTCACCCCTACGCCGCTCCTGGGGATGGCGGTGCCAGCAGAGGCTGTGTTCGCCAGGGCTGGCTCCCTGTAGCTGTTTGTCTGGGTCTTGCTCCCTTGATCACACCTCCTCTGTGCGTTTCCAATTGCAACAACTGTACTGTAACCTGACGGAGCGGCACCCGACAGGCTCAATCCTCAAAGCCAGCGCTGCCGTGAGAGTGGTCCCCGGGACAGGCGGGCATATACCTGTCGGGTGCTGCTCCGTCAGCTTATTAACCTGCAAACCTCTACGTCTTTGGAGTGTGGGAGGAAACCAGGGAAAACCCTCTCAAGTCACGGGGAGAACGTACAAACTCCATATAGGCAAGCACCTGTAGTCGGGGTCGAACCTGGGTCTCTGGCAGTAACTCTACCTCCACCGTGCACAAACAAGATATCTGTGAAACACTCCTAATGGAGGACCTTAAGATGTAGACGCATCTTAAGGAATGCACGACGAATGTGAAATTCCAATTGCTGACAATTGCAGTTCAATTCCTTTCTTGAATGTAAGCATATAACAATGTATAATCTTGCAAAATTCAATAAAAGTGTGTCATTGAAATTCATTTCATGCTGCTATGCTTTTAAGATTATCTCCCAGATTCTATTACCTTCTGTCGTTTGATAAATAGGCAACATCCTTCATCTTCGTAAAACCTACAAACAATCCCCTCCTCCCCCTCTGCTCACTGCCAGGCGCCCACTAATCTATCCTAGAAAGGTGACATTGAGAAAAACATATATTTGTGTTTAAGACGAAACACAGACAATTGATGGGTTGATTTAATTACAGCCTCCACTTGCAGAATATTCTGACATTACAGACAGATCAGATGTCAGCGTAGCTTCAACCTCTGTTGAATCCTTTGCCCATTTGGTTTGTGCCAGGTCTTTGTCACTTGTAAATGTTCACAGGTACAAATGTTGAAGAGATCAGGCCAAGAATCCCTGTGGGATATCATTATTTACAGGCATTAGTATACTCGCTTGAGGACAGTTTTAAATTGTAAGAAGTGCAAGGAAATTGTTTTTTTCACCTGGGAGGAATGTGTGGGGCATTGGATGGTGAAAAGCCAGGTAGTAAAATAACAAGTATTGCATTTCTTTTTCTTGGGTGATCGGCCACTGTGGAATAGGTGAGAACATCGGCTAAAAGTGAAGAATGGACAAAGCATTTGCTGAGGCATCTGACCCCTCAAAATACTGGAAGAAGGCAGGGAACGTGTTCGTGGTGGCATTACACTGGAGGTGCTTGGAAACGATGGAAGATGATCAATTGAACGTGAGGACTTTATTCCTTCGAACATGAGAGACTAAGGGAGTGATCTTTTTGAGGTGCATAAAATCGTGGGTATAACAATGAGGTGAATGCACACAGCTTTTTTCCCAGGGTTGTGGAATCAAGAACTGAAGGGTATAGGTTTAAGGTAAAAGGGGAAAAAATTAACAGGGACCTGAGGGGCAGTTTTCTCACCCAGAGGGCAGTGGATATATGAAACATAGAAGCAAGGAACTGCAGATGCTGGAATCTTGACACAAATCTAGGATACAAAGTGATGGAGTAACTCAGCGGGTAAGGCAGCATCTCTGGAGGATATGGATAGGCAATGTGTCGAGTTGGGACCCATAGAGAAGTGCTTGAGGCATGCGCTATGACTACATTTAAAAGATAATTGGGCAAGCACATGAATAGGAAAGATTTGGAGGGATATGGCTCAAACACGGGCAGATAAGACTAACATAGGCGGCCTTCTTGGGCATGTGGACAACTTGGACCGAACAACCTGTTTACACCATATAGACACAAAATACTGGAGTAACTTAATGGGGTCAGGCATCGTCTCTGGAGAAAATGAATGTCGGGACCCTTCTTCAAACTGATTGTAGGTGGAGGGGGAGGGGGGGGGTTGGTGGGGGGAACTGGAAAAACCGAAAAAAACAGGGCCGGCAGCAGATGACCTCCGGCAGGGTGGTTCCCTGATGAGCCAATTATTGGCTAGGGATGGTGTGATTCCAAGAGGGATACATTATTGTGAACTGTTGAACTGGTGAATCAACTTTTAGTGGAGAAGGAGGGAGGGAGCAAGGGTGGGGAAAGCAGGGGGGTGGGCGGGGGGGGGGGGGGGCAGGTGGGCGGGCAGGGGGGGAGGTTAGGGGAGTGTGTTTCGAAGTTACCTTAAATTAGAGAAATCAATGTTCATACCACTAGGTTTTAAGCTGCCCAAGCGAAATATGAGATGTTGTTCCTCCAATTGCCATGTGGCCTCACTCTGGCAATGGAGGAGGCCCAGGACAGAAAGGTCAGTACGGGAGATACACACAAAATGCTGGAGTAACTCAGCGGGACAGGCAGCATCTCTGGAGAGAAGGAATGGGTGACGTTTCGGGTCGAGACCTTCTTCAGACTGATGAAGGTCAGTATGGGAATGTGACGGAGAGTAAAAATAGTAGACAAAGGGAAGATTAAGTAGGCCTTGGCGGACCAAGCGTAAATGTTCAGTGAATCAATTGCTGAGTCAATGCTTGGTCTCACCCAAGAGGAGGGCGTGGGGGCGCACATCAGGAACACAGGGTGCAGTATGTGAGGTTATAGGAAGTGCAAGTGAACCTCTATCTCACGTGCAAGGACTGCTAGAATCCCTGGATGGAGTCAATGGAGGAAGTATAAGAGCAGGTGTTACATCTCCTGTGTTTGCAGGGAAAACTACCTGGGGGGGGGGTGGTTTGGTGGGAAGGGAAGGGAAGGGAAGGGAAGGGAACCAAGGAGTTGCTGATGGAGCGGTCTCTGCTGAAGGTGGAGAGGGGTGGAGATGGGAAGTAGTGATTAGTGGTGGGATCATGTTGGAGGTGACGGAAATGTCGGAGGATGACGTATTGGATACGGAGGCTGGTGAGGTGAAAGGCGAGGACCAGGGGAACAGACAGAGAGGGAGAGCAAGGGGTACTTGAAGCTAGAGAAATTGCGTAAGCCTAGGCGGACTGAGCGGAGGTGTTCAGCGAAACAATCCCCAGCCAGCGCTTGATCTCGCCAATGTATCGTCCACATCTGGAATAGCGGATGCAGTAGATGAGGTTGGAAGAAGTGCAAGGGAACCACTCCCTCACCTGAAAGGACTGTCGGGGTCCTTGGACAGATTAGAGAAAGGAGGTATAGGGACAGGTGTTGCATCTCCTGCAGTTGCAGGGGAAAGTACTTGGAGAGAGGGTGGTTTGGGTGGGAAGGGATGAGTTATCCAGGGAGCTGCAGAGAAACGGTCTCTGCGGAAGGGGTGGAGATGGGAAGATGACTTGGAGGTGGGATCCCGAGGTGGTGAAAATATTGGAGGATTATGTATTGTATGCGACGGCTGATGGGGTGAAAGGTAAGGACTAGGGGGACTTTGTCTCTGTTGCGACTTGGGGGAGGGGGAACAAAGGTGAAGCTGCAGGGTACTGAGGAGACAGTAGTGAGGGCCTCATCTATGATGGGAGAGGGGAACCCCCTTCCCTAAAGAATGAGGACAACTTGGATGTTCTAGTATGGAACACCTCATCTCGGGCACAGGTATGGCATAGTTGGAGAAATTGGGAGTAGGGAGGGGATAGAGTCTTTGCAGGAAGCAGGATGGGAAGAAGTGTACACAAAATGCTGGAGTTAATCAGCCAGACAGTCAGCATCTCTGGAGAGAAAGAATGGGTGACGTTTCGGGTCAAGACCCTTCTTCAGACATATCAGGGGAGTGGGTGGGACAGGGATAGAATGTAGTCGGAGACAGTTAGACTGGTGGGAGAACTGGGAAGGGGGAGGGGAAGGAGATGTTGGAGGAGTCCAGAACCAGGGGCCACAGTTTAAGAATAAGGGGTAGGCCATTTAGAATGGAGATGAGGAAAAACCTTTTCACCCAGAGAGTTGTGAATCTGTGGAATTCTCTGCCTCAGAAGGCAATGGAGGCCAATTCTCTGGATGCTTTCAAGAGAGAGTTAGATAGAGCTCTTAAAGATAGCGGAGTGAAGGAATATGGGGAGAAGGCAGGAACAGTGTACTGATTGTGGATGATTAGCCATGATCACAGTGAATGGCGCTGCTGGCTTGAAGGGCCAAATGGCCTACTTCTGCACCTATTGTCTATTGAGAGAGAGGGAAAGCAAGGGATATTTGAAGTTAGAGAAGTCAATGTACATACTGCTGGGGTTTAAGGCAAGCTGTTCCTCCAATTTGCGCTGGGCCTCCCTCTGACAATGGAGGAGGCCCAGGACAGAAAGGTCAGATTGGGAATGGGAGGGGGTGTTAAAGTGCTGAGCAACCGGGAGATCAGGTAGCTTAAGGCGGACTGAGCGGAGGTGGGAAGAAATGTAGTTGAGACAGTTGTGGGAGTCTGTAGATTTACAATAGATGTCAGCCGATTGTCGATCTCAATCTCTCCCCCACCAGAGTTCTCCGACTAGTTTCACTGTCATGATTAATTTTTCTGATTGTATGCCTCGTTGTCACCTTCCCCTCAGTAGAGTTGCCAACTCCTTCACTCCCAAATAAGGGTTAAAGGGTGATGTCACTGCCCTGCGCCCCATGTGACCTTACCCAGCCAGTAGCCACGTGCTCCCGCTTCACCAATGGCGGCCGCCTGGGTCGGGAGGCAGGTTGTTACGCAACCTCCGTTTAGCAGTGCCCGGGCCTCCGAACTTAGACTGTCCGGAGCTAAAATATCGGAAACCTAGAGTGTCGGGACCTAAACTGTTGGGACCTACAGCGTCAGGGCCTACAGTGTCGGGGCCTAATACCGTATTAGGCCTAGGGGTGCTATTGGCCCGGACGCTGTAGGCCCTGACGCTGTAGGTCCCGACAGTTTAGGTCCCGACACTCTAGGTTTCCGACATTTTAGCTCCGGACAGTGTTGGCCCGGAGACCCGGGCGCCGCCTAACGGAGGTTGCGTAGCAACCCGCCGCCCGACTCGGGCGGCCACCATTGGCGGAGCGGGAGCAGGTGTCCGCTTGCTGGGTGAGATCATGTGGGGCGAGGGGCGGTGACGTCACCCTTTAACCCTTATTTGGGAGTGAGGAAGTTGGCAACCCTACTTATACGGGACAAGGGAGGTCCCGTACGGGACAAACCAATGTAGCCCAAAATATGGGATGTCCCGGCTAATACGGGACAGTTGGCAAGCCTACCCCTCAGCCAAGAAGAAACCAATTCTACATTTCCTTTTTCATCGTCTTCTTTGATCCGTCATTTTCATGCCTCGCCCTTCCATATCTCTCGTCTCCCTCTCAATAGACAATAGACGATAGGTGCAGGAGGAGGCCATTCGGCCCTTCGAGCCAGCACCGCCATTCAATGTGATCATGGCTGATTATTCTCAATCAGTACCCCGTTCCTGCTTTCTCCCCATACTCCCTGACTCCGCTATCCTTAAGAGCCCTATCTAGCTCTCTCTTGAATCGCAGTATGGAGAAGGGTCTCGACCCAAAACCTCACCCA